>NC_055960.1:35684018-35719588 GCF_018492685.1 Alosa sapidissima
GCTTTTGGGGCTTTTTTCGGAAATTTGGTGCTGCTGTGCATTTTCTTTTCAACATGAACCAAAATTGTCCAAGCTAGAGTTGGGAGTTCTTCCCTTGCTGAGTGAGTGTGAGTGTGAGTGTGAGTGTGGGACGCAAAGACATATGCGCTGACACACTACCTGTGTCTGTGTACACAACACACTTCCTGCCTGTGCATAATTCTTTCACCAGCGAGTGGCCTTTCTGCTGACGTTGCAGCATTCACAGTACCCTCCTATGCCCCCCCCCCCCCCCCCACACACACACACACACACACACACATATTCATGTGATCCATTTTTTGACGTATACTCACCCCCTCCCAAGGGGCCTTTCAGCTTCGTTGAAAAAACATGTCCATTACAGCCCAGATTCATCCCCTGTTGAAAGAAGGAGGCATATGTTTCATATTTCAAGTCATTAGAAATATATACCCGTTGTTTATCCAGACATAAAAGCCTTTTTACATAAAAGTATTCAGGCCTGTTCTCTTGTTCTCTCAAACGTAAACCTACACGAGCTGGAAAGTGAATTGTAGAGTGGCCTGCAGTAAGGGCAGTCAACAGAAGGAAGAAGGGTTGTTTCTGCGCTTTGATGTGGTGGGACTGGCTCAGAGTTTGGGAGAGAGTGGGGGGGGGGGGGGGGAGAGAGAGAGAGAGAAAGAGAGAGAGAGAGAAAGAGAGAGAGGGGAGAGGAAGCGAGAGAGAGGGGAGAGGAAGAGAGGGGGAAAAGAGCGGGAGAGAGAGGGGAATGCCACACATGTGGATGAACCTGCTCCGATGGAATGTGGGTGGTCTGATGTCATGATCCGCAAATGCAGCCAGTTTCAGTCTTGTCTGCTGGCCTCTTTCAAACGTCCACATCTCTCTGTTCTCTCTCTCATTTTCTTTACTCTTTTTTTGCGCTTGTCTTCTCTCTTGGCCGAAGTACACTCTTTGCACAACTCCCAAACCATTCAAATAAACGTATTTTTTAAGTTGGAATGAAACACTCCTTATATTACCCGTAATCAGGCACATGTGTTGGTGTTGTTTAAGTGCACTGTACAGATATCAAGTAAGGTTCTTTGTGTGTGGCGGTTTCAAACTTCATTTTATTCTCTCATGAAGTCTCCAGTTTTTCATACCTGCATAGGAGTATTACGTAAACTTCTGTCCATGCGCTTCAGTTCACAAACTGGTTGACTTTGCACGTTGGCCGACTCGAGAAAATTTGATCCACTTTTGTTGTCTAAACACTCAAGAGATGATGATGGTGCAGCTCACATTCCCAAGATTGCAGCAGAGCTGACAGGCTTCAGAGGTTGCCAAGGCTGAAGACATAGTGTACCTCGCTGCTAGATCACCTCATTTGTCAACACTATATGCAAAGACGTGATTACAGTAAATAGGCGCACTGTTGAATTTCCATTAGTTTTCCTAGTGAAGGTTACTTCTGTGTGCTTTGTGCCTTATTGAGCGTGGCGTCGCCTTCAGGTAAGCAGTGTTCACTGTTAAAGTTAAAGACTGTGGGAGCGTTGTACTTCACATAACTGCAAAGGTGTGGATGTTACGTGAGATGTTAGGGTTAGATGAAGTGTGACTCTACATGGGTGTTTTTTCTTTGTATCGGTCCTTGGCGCCAAGAATACAGATTAATTGATTTAGATGACTTTGTGTGAGCTGTATTTCTCGTATCAATCTGTCTTCTGTTGTTTCAGTCAGCGCGTTCCCTTCCTTGTATGTAGGCTATATGGGAAAAGCCTCTGAAGATTTGGTTACTTCCAGAGACTTCTCTTGGCCTGGTTTGGGGTCAGGGCTTCTCCTCGACCATTCTCAGTATACAGTGTACTTAACACAGTTAGTACTCCTTCATCCTTCTCCCTCCTTCTCCCTCCTTCTCCATTCTGTCCATCTCTTTGTCTTCCTCTCTCTAACTATTGCCCTGGCCTCTTGCTCTCCAAGGCTGTAGTCTACTGGTTAGCGCTTCGGACTTATAACCGGAGGGTTGCCGGTTCGAACCCCGACCAGTAGGCACGGCTGAAGTGCCCTTGAGCAAGGCACCTAACCCCTCACGGCTCTCCGAGTGCCGCTGTGGTTGCAGGCAGCTCAATGTGCCGGGATTAGTGTGTGCTTCACCTCACTGTGTGCTGAGTGTGTTTCACTAATTCACGGATTGGGATAAATGCAGAGACCAAATTTCCCTCACGGGATCAAAAGAGTATATATACTTATACTTACTTATACTGTTCTACTGTTCCCTCTAGTCAATAGGATTTCATCCAAACTCTCACCTGCAGTGACCGTAGACAAATCCTGTCATACTGAGGAGGAGAGGGAGGGAGCTAGCTCAGGATAGGATCCAGGGTGTGTGTGTACTGTATGTGCGTGTGTGTGTGTGTGTGTGTGTGAGCTGGAGGTGATTAGATGCTTCATATGGACTGTGATGGAAAGGTCCGGATTAGGACTGTGTGATGTGGGGAAAGTGTCACATTGTGGTTTTTCTGACTGATATTGCGATTTGATTTGATTTGATTTGCAATGTTATTTTTGAAAGTCAAGCTTGAGTTCAATATTCCAAATATATCTTTTTAAGTTGGGCCACCTCTGATTGGTGAACATGACCAGTGCATGAGAACTCTGCACTCATTTTAGGTGAGCTTCACTGTCTGTCAAGGATACAAGGATACAAGGAAGTTTATTGTCACATGCATATAGTTACTAGAAGTAAGAAATGCAGTGAAATTATGTCTGGTGTCAGCCTATTTGTGCATTTATGGGGGGGGGGGTAAAAAGTGCAGTAGAAGAGGGGTTTAGTAGATTAAGTGGCAAGGGCTGCATAAGAAAGGTGGGGGAGGATTGGGATTGGGCGGGGGGCACCAACAAGGAGTGTCACACCAGGAAGATGACACAAATATAGAAATGCTAGCTGTGACAAGATTGGCTAACCAAAAAATTGCAGCCTTAATTGCATTAGTTCAAATTGTGATTTCAATAATCGATTAATTGTGCAACCCTAGCCCAAATTGTGAAGGTCAGGAATGCAGTGTTGTGAAATAACAGATGTATGTGTATTGAGCCAAATTTACATCACAGACCCTACAGTACATACAAGGGCAGTGATTACGTGGCTTCCCTACTGTGTGAGCTACGTTCTTGGCCTATCAGAATCACCCCCCAACAACCACCCCCCACCCCTCACCCCATGTGTCTTTCATGTGGGATCACCGTATTACCACTGTACTGTGATGTGAAGCCTGCCCTGCGGTAACAATGCACGTTCTAATGGAGGTCATCTTGGGGTCGGCGCTGCCTTGTTTGAAGAGAACACAATAATTGCACGAGTGATTGATCCGAACACCCTCACCTCATCTGACCACCTCACACCCCCCACCCCCCTTCCTCTTTTCTCATCCGACCGCGGGGCCTTTTAATGAGACGGAGATGAGCAGCATATTTTGACCAGATTCGGAAAGCATTACGGTTATCCCCACAGACAGACAATATATATATATATATATATATATATATATATATATATATATATATATATATATAATCTCGGGGTGTTTGATCAGCAAGCTAATGATAACAGATGATGGTGTTGAGAAGGGAAATGATTTCTAGGAAGCCAGAGCTTGTTTCAGCCACAACAGCACCGCTGTGTCATTGGTCTTTGATGGATGCTGTAATGTACAACGAGGGCGAATGGGAGTCACATGTGAGACTTTGGGGGGTGGGGGGTGATGCAGGGATTCAGAAGCTCCGCCCTCTCTGCCCCACCCCCTGGGGCTGTGGTTGCTATGATACACTTCATAGTGGACAGAATTGATGTCAGCCTTCTAATGGGGTGTCGCCACACTTAATTGATCACCGTCGAAAGTTGCCATTCATTAGGTCTCTGGATGCTATCAAACAAAACAGATGTGAGAGTGTACAGAAAGGAGGACTTCTCTGGAATTGATGTCACTGCACATATTAGTGCAGAGGTGGATCGATACGTGCCTCCCCAGGCTGCGTGGCCTTTGGACAAATGGAGAGTTGTGTGGTGTGAGTGGATATTAGTGGGGAGGCTGCACAAAGCCACAACTGGGAAGCAATTAGACTAATTCAGTTGGAAAATGTCACATCTATTGATAAGTGTTGCAACACAAAATGACATCAGTTCTGGCCGTGGTTTTAAATTGCTAATTAAAAGGAATTCATTTTAATTCTCAGCACGTGTCCTATGGGAAGGATGTAAACAGCTTCAGTACATGTATATTATTTACAAATTAAGATAACTGATTTAGCATGCTGTTGGAGTGTTCTATAACCACAATTCTGTGTTGGTTTGTGATTATTTTTCAATAATTTCTTAATGCTTAAACCTCATCCTCGTACAGTAGGTGTGTATTGTTGCGTGAGCAGCATGAGATTTGATATGTCTGCTCTTTGTGATGAGATGCATCATTATCTTAGCGTTGACACTCTAGGGAGGGGCATGACATCATTGTTTTGGGCTTGGCCCACGTCCGGCCCACGTCCGTCCCAGTGGACCGGCTTGCCAGCGCACAGCCGTGTAAATGGCCTTCTAATTACTTCTGCTCAGTGCAGGAAACCCACTTCTGAAAGCTCATTTGATCACGGCCACTTCTGCTGACACATGCCCCCCTCATTTCCAGGGCACTACTGCTGCTTACTACAGGAGTCTCACTACTACTGCTTACTACAGGAGTCTCACTATTGCTGCTTACTACAGCACTCTCACTACTGCTGCTTACTACAGGAGTCACTACTGCTGCTTACTACAGGAGTCACTACTGCTGCTTACTACAGGAGTCACTACTACTGCTTACTACAGGACTCTCACTACTGCTGCTTACTACAGGAGTCTCACTACATGTGATTCACAGTATATCCCTTTCTGCGGTTGTTTTTTAATGTATGTATAGTGATGAACAGAATGCTGTGTTGGTCACGTCTGTGGCCTGACAGGACGTGCTATCATAGCTTGCCTTGTTTATTATGCACAGCGAGGGGGCAGGAAAAGGCTGAGTCTCTGATTGGCGTCCTCTCGGACGGTTAGTGTAATGATTTGTTTGTCGTGTCTGCTGCTCCCTCGGAGTGTCATTAGAGTCTTCTCCTCAGGAGCGTGTTTATCCCCCCCCCCCCCCCCCCCATTCCCACCTCCTACCACCCCCCCCCCCCCCCCATTCGTACTTAAAGTTGCACTCCACTAACTGCTGTGCTCTGCTGCCCTGTGTTGGATTGTGGGGAAGGGGTGGGGGGTTGTCTCAGTCAGGAATGCTGGGAGTTTCACACAGTGAAGAATTACATAACTGTGACAGGAGCCCAGCTGTTGGTGAGGGGCTCGGAAGCGGGGATTTGGAGCGAGCTGACGTGCCAGTGTTGTCATGAGGGGTTTTCGGTCATGACGTCCAATGCCATGACAAGTTGGGATTGGTGCAGATAACGTCCGTCTGGCCGAATGAATAATGTGATTTGAAGTCATCTGATGGTCACATGGTGGTCGAGTGTGTGTTGTCTTATTTTTGGACGACTGCTCCTCCAAGTCATGTCCCCAAGGATTTTCTGTCTGAACTCAGTCATGGAGACACACACACACACACACACACACACACACACACTGTAGGGAGCATTGAAACCTAGTATACAATGCTATAATTTATTACAAATGCAATGAGGAGGTTAACGAGTTCCAATAAAAATGCTCTGAAAGCTCAGTTCAGTTCAGGATTGATCAGAAAGCCGAGCTTGTTTTGTGTGCATCCGTTCCTTTTATCTTCACACTTTGTTATGACTCAGATTGCAATTATTTCTCCTGCCGAAAGTGGCTTTGTTTTGGCCACGGGTGCTTGTCAGGAACGGCTTGTGTGTGCGGCATGAGAAGCACTCCGTCTGCATCAGGCCCGTGATGGAGGGAAGCCGAGCCGGGCGCAGACAACCCCAGGAAGAAGTCGATGTGGTGCAGAAATGTCTGCTGACTGCTGGATGGAGTCGATGTGCTGGAGAAATGTCTGCTGACTGCTGGCTGTTTATGTCTCCCAGGCCCACGCTTTTCAAATGCTGTCTGGCATCTTCCATGAGACAGATTCCTCTCGTGCTTGTTTTGCAACTTTTTCTCCGGTCTGTCACTACATCCTTTATTTTGGCTTCTGTAGTCATGATTACCAATGCTCTTAGAAGCTTTTGTTTCACTCCTATAGTATGGTTTTCACACATGCACATTGCACACTGGTTGTTGGAACATATATTTTTTAATCTTTTCCATTGACATTATTGTCTTTTCCCGTGGCGTAGATAAAACACAGCCAGTGGTAGTTCTATACTTCAGGTTAGCCGGGTCGATCCATTACAGCCTACAGTATGTCCATTATTCCTACAAACACAGCATTTAGTGTTTCTTTCTAACATGGCTTGCTGGCTATGTATTGTCTGCTCTCATATGTAGTTTTGTTTTGTGTCCTATGTAGGGTGGGGACTGATCAAGGCAGTAAGGCTACAGATGGTATAGATAGAGGATGTAGTTTTGTCTTGTCTCTATGTTTTTTCCGGATGTTTCCTCGGGTTCATGGACGGTATTTACAAACAGACTGGAGTGTTCCAGACGCAACGTTTGCAGTGGCCTGAGGCTGACTTTGAAGCTAATTAAATTCTTGTGACCCTCTGTTCCTGATTTTTAATGGGATTGAAGCAGAAATGCTGGGCCTTGATTAAAGTGTCCAATCAGAAGGGGGGTGAGTGTGTGTGTGGGTGTGTGTGTTTGTGTGTGTTGGGGGGGGGGGGGGGGGTTGTGTGCTGTTAAGAGACACCATTTTTCTTGGTTCTGTGCTAAAGGGACTTTCAGCACTGTTGTTGCCATCATCAGGTCCAGGCTGATTAGGCCACACTCACGCTGTTCTTTAAGCCAGCGCTGCTCTTGATGCATTCAGAGGTGAAGGATGATGGCTGCCGCTTCCTGCTTATGGGAAAATGATGGAGGCGGAACAGTAGAAGTGCCTTTTCTTCACATGACCTCATCAGAACCACTCCGAGCATGTGGAGCTCATTGGAGCTAAGAGATTGAGGGCAGCTATTGATGCCTTTTGCATGTAATCAACTCACCATAGTTCAGCCCAGCACAGCATTGAATTAAGGTTTGATTGCTTACACCATAATTCCCCGGTAATTATGAATTAATTATGAAGTTCACAAAGGTGAGTGATCATGAAGTTTGTCTATCGCTAGTCATAGACATTATAGTTCTGTTCCTCTCTTTCCTCCTCCTCCTCCCTCCATCTCTCTCTGTGTGCGTGTGTGCGTGTGTGTGTGTGCATGCATGTGTGCGCATGCACGTTTGCGTGTATACTGATGAACAGCATGTTATTGGAGCACAACGTGTCTTGGCTGCAGCATGTGGGTCTCCCCTGACAGTGAGCAGCCTCCACACGGGCTTGGTGACTGATGGGAAATCGTATCCGCTTGAAAGCGCTCGTTGTGGCGGCAGAGCCCACAGACCCCATGTTACTTGGGTGCCATGGCTGATTTCATAGTGCTTTTGTTCTCCTTCTGAATGATTACCTCAAGTCTTAGGGTCTCCGAGTGCTGCAAAGCTAGCCTGACGGCGAGTCGGACAAATGTGTGGACCAAAGGGAGCACGAAAGAGCTTTTGTGTAACCGAGCTGCCATGGAGCCAAGCGTTTGAGCTGCCATGGAGCCAAGCGTTTGAGCTGGGGGAAAACAGTGCTCTGGGAGGCAGCAGGGCTGGCAAACATATGCACGGTCGGAGACTAAACTGCACTGAGCCAACACCAGGCACTTGGACAAGTTGTGAAGGATTGGGTTGTTGTCCAGCACTCTGCCAATGAAGACAGAGAGTAGGTGTCTCTTCCTTCACGTGTGTGTGTTAGCTCTGATTGGCCAGGTGACCTGGGACACCTGAGGTGACACGTGAAGGGCAATGAATGAATGAATTTCAATGAATGAAAATCAATAAAGTATCTATCTATCTATCTATGCTTGCAACACCTGAGAGTCTTCTAGAGACTTGATTCCTGGACCACTTTACTTCTGAGAGAACACATCACTGCATGCATGATCTCAAGTGAGGTATACTGTAGGTCAGTGTTTTTTAACCACTGTGCCGGGGGACACTAGTGTGCCGTGAGAGATCATCAGGTGTGCGTGCTGCAGAAAATTACCCAAATGTCACTCACTGGTCCAGAAAAGCAACTGTTGCATCAAATAATTTATAACCACATGCTCTCATTGATTGTATGATTGCACTATTTGTGGTATGCAGACATTGTACAACGGGGGCCCCATATCCAGTATTCACAGAATCATCACATATCCAGTTCATAACAACAATTAAATTAGATATAGTCACCTACAAATGAAACAGAGGGCGCTTGTTTTATTGAGCAGGTCTTGCCATAATAAGGCCATATCTGTGTGTTATTTGAAGTTTTAGGCTATGGTATGTTTATTTTTTCTTCACACAGGATGTTCGTGTGCTGTGGGACATTTTAAGTGTCAAAAGTGTGCCGTGGCACAAAAAAGGTTGAAAAACACTGCTGTAGGTGACCAGAGGCTCCACCTGGCCTCCCCAAAGTAAACGTGATGTCCGGGTCAACCATGTGGTTCTGATGACCTCCGCGCTGCTTTGGCGTGGAACGCGCAGGTCTATAAACCCGTCCCAGGCCATTACCAAGCTAATGGCGAGCAGCCGGTGTCTTATCTGAGCACACCACAAGACGAGTAGGGCGGGTGCCAGCGTACTGCTTTGCTCTCAGACGTGGTGCCAGACGGGTGCTAACGCACTGCTTTGCTCTCAGACGTGGTGCCAGACGGTCCAGAGCTAACGGGCAAACCCAGCCCAGTGTGGCGTTACACACCACAAGGGTATTTCTTTGCTGCGTGTGTGTGTGTGTGTGTGTGTGTGTGAGTGGGGCTATGTGACATACTGTAGAGGCATCCTCTCTGTGCTCTTTTCCACCTGTTTGTTATGGACTCCATGGTAAAGATAAAATTATAGACCTAGATGATGATGGCTCCTCCTTATCAGAAGGAACCGAAAGGACTCCATGGATCTTCAGAGATTGAAATATTAGATTATTACATTACTTATATATATATATATATAATATATATAATATTATATATTCGATTATTACATATATATTAGATTACATTATCCACTTGTCTTTTCTTTTCTTCCCTTGTAACCGTGAGGGTTTTTTTTGCAAGACAAAGCAAGACTGTATTAATGTAATTGCAGTGATGTCTGTTTGGAAGCAGCTGGTAAAATGTGCATGGAGACAAAGCCCCTTTGATACAATGATCTGCAGATGCAATTAGAGAAGAGACGTATGGCTCACTGCATGTTTTCATTCATGGCGCACGAGTGATTGTGTTCAGTTGGGGCCGCGGGAGCAAGAGGAGGTGAATGTGGAGAATGAGGGAATGTAGTGAGGGTGTGTGTGTGTGGGGGGGGGGGGGGGGGAGAGTGTGTGTGTGTGAGGGGGTGTGTGTGTGTGTGTGGGGGGGGGGGGGGGAGTGTGTGTGTGTGAGGGGGTGTGTGTGTGAGGGTGTGTGTGTGTGTGTGTGTGTGTGTGGGGGGGGGGGGGAGTGTGTGTGTGTGAGGGGGTGTGTGTGTGTGTGTGTGTGTGTGGGGAGTACTCTGCCTCCGTGCGTCTGTTCAGCCATACAGTCCACCTAGTAGAGAATGGGGAACAAAATGGAACATTTTTGTGCGCTTGCAAAGTCAACTCATGTTCTCTGTCTCTGTCTCTGTCTCTCTCTCTCTCTCTCTCTCTCTCTCTCTCTCTCTCTAGCAAGGGCATGACACAGAGCTTTTGTTGGTTTTATGACTTTCCATTTTTATTTTATTTTAATAAATACACAGCATACAGTAATGCTTATGTAGGAATGCTTTTAATCATTTTTTTTCTTTTTTGGGCCCGGGTTCTGGAGTTTCTGGAGTGGAATGAATAATGTATGAAAGGACGAGGTCTTCCAAATTCTATGCATCTGTTTCGTATAAAATGGTTCAGGCGTTGTGGATACTTTCATATGAAGAGAATAAAACTGCCGAGATGTGTGGTAGAGAGATGACCTCATGGGTTCATGGCTTTAAATTGACTCTCAGGTTACAGGCAGTTCACACCACACCTACTTAGATACACACCAGTCGGACTGCACACACACACACACTCAATGAGGCATGTGTACATAGACACACACACGCACACACATACATACACATACACATATACATACATTCACGCACACACACACTCTCTCTCACTTATTCACACACACACACACACACACACACACACACACACACACACACACACACACACACACACACACACACACATAGTTAAAAGAGAGCAGACAGACTTCTGTAGGTAAACACTTACAGTGCGACTACTCAAAGCCTTACCAGTGCAGGTGTGGCAGAGTGCAGAGGCATACGGAAATCCAATCTCCTTGATAACAGATCGACTCGAAGTTGTGCTTAGCAAATGATTACATTGGCCCCGGCGCAGTCCTTGAGGGAAGATTAACGGCCTGTGTGTTTTGGAGACGGCTGTGGTCGGATTCTGTAACATTTCTCGTCACTAGAAACCCCTCAGCTGTGGCCAGCTCGGAGGGGTGGGGGCAAAGGCGAGGGGTGGGGGTGGGGGGTGTTTATAGGGGGCAGAGATGCTGCTGCTGCTGCAGACTCCTGGGCACAAGGTCTGATGGAAAACCAAATGGGCTTCTAAGAGACCATGAACAACACAAACAGCTCACACACACACACGCACACGCAAACATTTATCACATATGTTCATAGACACACTCTCTCTCCCACACACACACATAAATATCAATACACACTTATGCACCATTTTGATTTGAAAGCAGTTTTCTCTCTTCCTTTGCCTGAGACTTTCCTAATTTGACCCTTTTCTACCTGTTCTACACCTTTACTTCTCTCTCTTGAATCTCATGAGTGTCCATTGAACCGTCATCTGAAGCTGTCCGGTAGCACCGCTGCAACTGCTATCTCTGACCATGTTACCTGGTTCATTTCAGCTATTTCTCCTTTTCTAATTTTGTTGCTCCTTTCATTCCTTCCTTCCCTCCTCTTTCTCTCCGTGACTCCTGTCCACCTGTCAGAGGTGTCCATTGCCTCGCTGCAGTTTCACTTTGAACTGTATCTCACTTAAGGCGGTGTAGTCCGAGGCAGCCTTGTCCAGTCTAATCAATACAGCCCTGCCTGCCTCCCTGCCTATGTGCCTAATTGTGTGTCAGTCGGGTGTAAGTTGTACTGGTATGTGGGTCTAAGAGGCAAAGAGAGTCGAAACCACAGGCTTGGCTCTGCGTTCTTAAGGGAATCTTAACTTCCTTCGCCGCCAATTAATTGATTAGCACGATGGCCAAGTTCTTATTGCTCCTTTGTGATTCTGCTTATTAGGGATGTAACGTTTACCAGTGTAACGGTAAACCACAACAAAAATGTTTACAATAACAATTACCGTTTTCATTTCCAATATCATAATTGTCATGGTTGATTACCACGGTGTGGAAACCGTGTGTTTAATCCTTCCCAGCTTCATCTGAGCCTGCTTTTGACATAGGCCTGGTACAATGAAACAAAACTGGTACCCCACTGATTCTGTTGTCTAATCGATGGATTGGACTGCGATTTGGATTAGGCTACACCTGCTTTTAAAAGGCGCAACATGTTCACAGCAAAACGTGCGCGTCAAAACGCGCATCATGTAGCCACTCTGCGTCTTTATGTGCGCGTCCACTTTAAATCCATTCCACTCACGTTATCAATAGAACGCCGTAGCCTAAAGTTTTATTTTGTACAATTACTGGGTCTCACTCATTGAATCCAAATAACAGAAATAGCAAACTCCAAGTCACGGTAGGGTAAGTTAAGCTATAAGCACATAACCAATTATACATGACCAAGGAAAAAGTGAACGGGACAACACACAATGGCACGGTAACGTTATGCTATGAATTAAGAATGCTCAGCCCAGCCAGGTTCATTTGCGCAGTCAAGATGTAGGCCTATGAATGTGAATGAAAATATGCTCTTCTCCAGTAGTAATAGGCCACCTTAAAATGCACCAGAATAAAGAAATCACATCTACTCATTAACAATTGTTTTGTCCAGCACCCCCTCTATGAGCACCCCCAGGTGAAAATGAGTTCCAGCGTACCTGGTTAAAAGCACTTTTGATAAGGTTTTGCCTATATGTTTGTAATATAATAAACATTGTCACACTTTTTGAAAGTATGTCGGCTTGTGTAGGCCTATCAGTTCTTTTAGAACATATTGAACACACTTCAATACAGTGATAATACCGAAAACTGTGATCATTTTGGTTACTATAACCGTGAGGTTAAATTCCCATGCTGTTGCATCCCTACCAGTGTTTCCCACAGAATTGGATTCAGTTTGTGGCGGTAGCTGACTTGGACAACGGGGGGGTTATGCTTGATTTCATAACTTAACTTAGTTTAGTCTCTTCAATGTAGACTACTATGTTGTGATAAGACCTTAGCAGAGTTCACTTCAATGCAACAGTTTTGAACATATTTGCACAGCATGGTCATGATGCTAAGCGGATTTAATAGCAATTTAGCCAGACGTCTTCTATGCAATGCTTCTATGTGGCAACAACAATCCTTCAACAATCGTGAATGTTTTGTTAATGCACATACAGAGGCGTGGCAGCCGGCTACAAGAGAGAGCAGGGCGGGGCAAGGAAAGGCTGCGTGCGTAAAAAGCGCAGCTCAATGGCAATGCAAGATTTGATCTTATATTTAATTTAAATTAAATTAAATTAAACATAGAATATTAATCTGTGGCGGCCGATTTTTATTTAGTGGCGCCCCGCCACAGATTAGTCAATGTATGGGTAACACTGCCTACTGCTTATTCTGCTTATCTATCACAGCGCGCTAGTTAGTGCACTATTCTGCTTATCTACACTGTATCACAGCGCGCTAGTTAGTGCACTATTCTGCTTATCTACACTGTATCACAGCGCGCTAGTTAGTGCACTATTCTGCTTATCTATCACAGTGCGCTAGTTAGTGCACTATTCTGCTTATCTATCACAGCGCACTAGTTAGTGCACTATTCTGCTTATCTATCACAGTGCACTAGTGCACTATTCTGCTCATCTATCACAGTGCGCTAGTGCACTGTGGGCTATTATGCAGGTACAGTCTTCTGAGCCGTTGCCAGTCAAAGTGAGTTATTCAGTTCATTACAATCCCTTTTACAAGGTTATACCTTTGTGGGCCCAGCACTATTATCAGACCCGTGACTGCGAAATGTGTTTTTAATGACATTGTTCCTCTTGGATGTTTTATGCAGAGTGCCGTAAATGTGATGAAATGGCAAATGGTAATGTTGCTCCATGGGTTGGCTGGGCTTATGACATTTAGTAAGTTAAAGTCCTACGGTAAAAAGAATGTGTGTTTTGTGCTTTTTTTTACACACACTCCCCCCCTCCCCTCCATATATATATATATATATATATATATACACACACATACAATTACACATATATATATATATATATATATATATATATACACACATACAATTACACATACACACACACACACACACACCATTCCTATAGAACCCAGCAAGCTGTAATCCCACATGGGAGTTCTTCTCTTTTTCTCTCCATGCTTATATTTGCTTAACAATTGCTTGGAGGGAAAGAGAGAGAGAGTGTGTGAGTGAGAGAGAGGGAGAAAGAGAGAAGAGGGAGGGATAGGGGGAGGGAGAGGGAGAGAGAGAGAGAGAGAGAGAGAGAGAGAGAGAGAGAGAGAGAGAGAGAGACCGAGCAGGCTGAACTGGCAGTTTTGTTTCAGTTTGCACTCTTGTTGTTAGTTTAGACTAGACACGCCCTGATATTTCTGAAAACCCTCTGTTTTCTCAAAATTTCATCAGAGAAACGGCTCATGGAAAAAGTTCAGGAGGGAGCCGGTGGAACCTCTGTTACATAGCCATGTTGTATTTAACTCTTTCTCTTGAACTCTTATGGCAGTTAAGTGTGTGTGTGTGTGTGTGTGTGTGTGTGTGTGTGTGTGTGTGTTAAAATGAAAATAGTCGTCTCTGCATCTGAAACTAATTAGCGTTCAGTTGATGTTTCTTTTTTTGACAAACTTCCCTCAGCAGCCATCACGGGTCAGCTTAATGCGGAGATGGAGACACAAAACGTGTCCCATTGTCTCCATTAAAGGAGAGCTGCGCTGTAGCTTTTCCATGTCTTCTGCAATTCCATTTCTTGGTGATTTGTTTTGCTAGTGTGTACGCATGCTGCGTGTGGAAGTTAGCATTGGGGCAGTTGGACACAGTACAGCATGGCAGCGCTAGGCTAGGCGGCACCACATGACAGCACTAGGTAAGGCGGGGTAGCATGGCAGCGCTAGGCTAGGCGGCACCACATAACAGCGCTAGGCGGCACAGCACGGCAGCGCTAGGCTAGGCGGCACCACATGACTGCGCTAGGCGGCACCACATGACAGCGCTAGGTTAGGTGCACAGCATGGCAGCGCTAGGCTAGGCAGGACAGCATGGCAGCGCTAGGTTAGGCTGCACAGCATGGCAGCGCTAGGCTAGGCGGGTTTGGGTGACAGCAGGAGCAGGGTCGGGTGGTGGTGGTGGAGCAGTGTGTGGAGCTCAAGCTTCGCCGACGGGCTGTTTTGAGAGCTGTTTCTACTCCAGTGGGCTTGTGCCGGTCCCGCGTCGAGTGGCGAGGGACGCAGGGTGCAGTGAGTGTGTGTGGGGGGAGGGGGCGGGTGGGGGGCTCTTCAGCCTTCACGGTGATTGTAGAATTATTGTAATGGGAGGTAGCAAGGGGATACGTTCCACCCCCCCACCCCCCATCCTCCACTCCCTTCCTCTTCGTCTCTCCACTCCTCCTCCTCCTCCTCCTCAGCCCCTCCACTCCCTCGCTCCAGGATGAGTGGCTTGAGAGCCAGTCCGTCGGCCAGCAGTTTATCCACTCCCACACTCTCATGTTTACTCTTCCACGTCGCCATGGCGCCCATCTGCGGGGACCTGGCCTGGGCCTGAGCCCGTGAGAGGCCAAGTCGGCTGAGGCGTCCCGCAATAATCCCCTTTTATCTGACCGGGTCTTTTGTGTGGACGTGCTCACGGGATGTCTTATGGCAAAAAGCCCCTCTCACTGCAACTGTAGGATTTTGTATGAGCCCTACCAAGAGAGGGGGCCAGACTGAGCCTCGTCATGTCTCTCTGCTAAATGTATTTGTTTTTGTGTTACTCGCTTTGGATGGTTATTTGGAATGCTTATTGGATAGTCACATTGCAATAAATGGTCCACTCCACAGCAGGACATTGAACTCAAGCATGTGTGAGATCTTGGGAGTCGACGTGGTGCTTTGTTAAGGCTCTTTGTGCTTAGTCAATGGTAGGCTCTGTTTTTGCCAAGATGACACCATGTTTATTATGTTCAGTGCTGCCCCACAGGTTCTCTGTTTGGGGTAATAATAAAGTTATTTGCGTGTGCACAGGGGCCTTCAAGATATGATCTGCCTTTTCCTTTTTCAGAGGAAGCACTTTGATGTTTTGTCTCTTTTTGACAACCAGAACTCTAAATAACTCTAAAGAACAATAAATATTGTGCTCCCCTAAATAAGTGTTTTTCATTACTCCAGGAGAAGGTCTCGGTCACGTGGAAGGGGTCTGTGTTCCTCACACAGGGGTCAGTACAGGTTTCTCGATCAGAGGATCTTGGCTCAAGCAAGGTCTCGCTGCGCGTTTATGGAATGATTAAGACGAGTGATACTTGTTTGAGCATTATGTGAAGTTCACTAGAAACCTGAGTCAGAGCATTTTTCTCATTCTTCTCTCTCTCTCTCCCTCTTTCTCCTCAGTGCACTCTCTCCATCCCTCTCTCTCCTCAGTGCACTCTCTCCATCCCTCTCTCTCTCTCCATCCCTTTTTGTTGGCATCTGTGTGTCAGCATTATGCAGATACAGTCTGCTTAAAATGGGGAGCTTGACTGATGTGTGCCCTTTGTCATACCCCCCCCCCCCCCCCCCCTTTGGGACTCTGGCCCAGACTGATCCGGTATTGAAGAACTCAAGCGTTTACTCAAGTCTGGACCGTGAGCCAAGGGGAGAATAAAATATATATTGAAGTTAATTTGCGATGCACAAATGAATGTAATATCATTTGTAAAGTGGGGACTGCAGTCTCAGCACTTACGGAAAGCAAGCACGGTCATGAAAACAAGAAGTCGATGAGAGAGTGTGGGCGAAAGAAAGGTGTGGAGATGGATGTGTAATGGGTTCCCCCTTATCCAGGGTCTAATCCATCCTGGTGTGACAGACGAAAAAAAGGAGGGAAATCTCACCAGAAGCTTTTGTCTGTAATCTTTCTCCACGCGGGGCATCATGTTATTGAAATCTATCGAGAAGCGTAGCGAAGAACAAATCCGCTATCATCGCTTCACATCCAGACTCACAGAGCTGAGCTGGCCATCGCCTCTGTTCTGATGATCTGATTGTTCTCCTCACTGTGCTATGAATTTCTCTACCTGGCCACGGGGACTGGTTCTGAAAAGCACACAATGGGCAGTGTCTCTGGACCATAGTTTGGGCGCGTATGTGAAATCGCAAAGATATGGATGAAGGATATTGGTGTTGGGTCGCTCAAAGGGGTGTGGGTGAAATGACAAAAGATAAGAGTGTGCGTGCATGCGGGCGGGCGTGTGTGCGTGAGTGAGTCTGTTTGCCTCAGCTCCTGTGCCTTCCTGCCGAAATATGTCACTGTTAGTTGAAAGACTCCCCAATTCCAGTGTGAAAGGGGCCTCAAATTAGCCTTAGAGGGGATTGAGGGAGCACTGCTGTTCTGGCCCATTTGCCTTGGATAAAACTGGCCCAGTCTGCGGCAGGTGGAACTGGATAAAACTGGCCCAGTCTGCAGCAGGTGGAACGCAGTCTCTCCAGAATACAGGATGGCCTCACCTCACTGCCCTCGGCGCCCCCACTGCCCCCTCAACTGTGTCCTACTTATCGGCGCTCATTTGCATTTATATGGCTTTGGTGTTCGCCGTGGTTCTGTACCGACTGGGCCTGTGCCTGACACACTTCGGTCAGCCTTTTCTGTGTTTGCAATGTTTTTATTTTTCCGGTCCAGGGTTTTGTGTTGTTGTTTTTCTTTGTTCCTAGACTTTGATTGCTCTGTTTTGCCCATCTTAGTCACCTACCGGCGGACATTTTGATTAGCTGTCAGATCCTGTTAGCGTCCGAGCTTGGAGAGACTGGGGCATTTGATGTGATGTTTCACAGACGGCAGCTCTCATATTGCATCATCAGAAGCTCATTCAGTTTTTTTTCCCGCACTGTTGCGAAGTCGCCAGTGAGCCACCAGTTGTTTTTAGTGAGCCTCCAAATTATGGGATGTTCCAGAAAATGTCAGTGTCTTCCGACTTGTCGGGTTATATTCGATTGAGCGCCGGCTGTCGGTGGCGGTGTAATGGCGTATCTGGCCCAGTCTCTGCAGACTGTCTGGCCCTTATCAAACTCGGAAGGGGCTCTAGATCAGCCTGATCCGAGCGAGATGCCCTCCATTGGCCTCCTCCGCCGTTGCCTCTGCCCCCGCTATCTGCCCCTGCTATCTGCCCCTGCTATCTGCACTCTGCTATCTGCCTCTGCTATCTGCCCTCTGCCCCTGCTATCTGCCCCTGCTATCTGCCCCTGCTATCTGCACTCTGCTATCTGCCTCTGCTATCTGCCCCTGCTATCTGCCCTCTGCCCCTGCTATCTGCCCCTGCTATCTGCCCCTGCTATCTGCCCCTGCTATCTGCCCTCTGCTATCTGCCCCTGCTATCTGCCCCTGCTATCTGCCCTCTACTATCTGCCCCTGCTATCTGCCCCTGCTATCTGCCCCTGCTATCTGCCCTCTACTATCTGCCCCTGCTATCTGCCCCTGCTATCTGCCCCTGCTATCTGCCCCTGCTATCTGCCCTCTACTATCTGCCCCCGCTATCTGCCCCTGCTATCTGCCCCTGCTATCTGCACTCTGCTATCTGCCTCTGCTATCTGCCCTCTGCCCCTGCTATCTGCCCCTGCTATCTGCCCCTGCTATCTGCCCCTGCTATCTGCCCTCTACTATCTGCCCCTGCTATCTGCCCCTGCACTCTGCTATCTGCACTCTGCTATCTGCCCCTGCTATCTGCCCCTGCTATCTGCCCCTGCTATCTGCACTCTGCTATCTGCTATCTGCCCTCTGCCCCTGCTATCTGCCCCTGCTATCTGCCCCTGCTATCTGCCCTCTGCTATCTGCACTCTGCCCCTGCTATCTGCCCCTGCTATCTGCCCCTGCCCTCTGCCCCTGCTATCTGCACTCTGCCCCTGCTATCTGCCCCTGCTATCTGCACTCTGCCCCTGCTATCTGCACTCTGCTATCTGCCCCTGCTATCTGCCCCTGCTATCTGCCCCTGCTATCTGCACTCTGCTATCTGCCCCTGCTATCTGCCCCTGCTATCTGCACTCTGCTATCTGCCCCTGCTATCTGCCCCTGCTATCTGCACTCTGCTATCTGCACTCTGCTATCTGCCCCTGCTATCTGCCCCTGCTATCTGCCCCTGCTATCTGCCCCTGCTATCTGCACTCTGCTATCTGCCCCTGCTATCTGCCCCTGCTATCTGCACTCTGCTATCTGCCCTCTTCTATCTGCACTCTGCTATCTGCCCCTGCTATCTGCCCCTGCTATCTGCCCCTGCTATCTGCCCCTGCTATCTGCCCCTGCTATCTGCACTCTGCTATCTGCCCTCTTCTATCTGCACTCTGCTATCTGCCCCTGCTATCTGCCCCTGCTATCTGCACTCTGCTATCTGCCCTCTTCTATCTGCACTCTGCTATCTGCACTCTGCTATCTGCCCCTGCTATCTGTCCCTGCTATCTGCCCCTGCTATCTGCCCTCTGCCCCTGCTATCTGCCCTCTTCTATCTGCACTCTGCTATCTGCACTCTGCTATCTGCACTCTGCACTCTGCCCCTGCTATCTGCCCCTGCTATCTGCCCTCTGCCCCTGCCCTCTGCCCCTGCTATCTGCCCCTGCTATCTGCCCCTGCTATCTGTCCCTGCTATCTGCCCCTGCTATCTGCCCTCTGCCCCTGCTATCTGCCCTCTTCTATCTGCACTCTGCTATCTGCACTCTGCACTCTGCCCCTGCTATCTGCCCTCTGCCCCTGCTATCTGCCCTCTTCTATCTGCACTCTGCTATCTGCACTCTGCTATCTGCACTCTGCACTCTGCCCCTGCTATCTGCCCCTGCTATCTGCCCTCTGCCCCTGCTATCTGCCCCTGCTATCTGCCCCTGCTATCTGCCCCTGCTATCTGCCCTCTTCTATCTGCTATCTGTCTGGGCTGGGAGGATGTGCAGGGTGGGGGTGGGAGGGGGGGCACTGGGTGGTGGGGGTGGGATTAAGGCAGACCGCTCTGTGTGAGAGAGAACTTGGCATTTCCTCTTTCTCTCCCTCCTCCTCTTCCTCCCCCCTCCTCCTCTTCCTCCCCCCTCCTCGTCTTCCTCCCCCCTCCTCCTCTTCCTCCCCCCTCCTCCTCTTCCTCCTGCGTGCTTGTCCTTGAGACTCATCTCAATGGAAAGTTGGGAAGTGGAGGCAGAGCATAGCGGAGAAAGGAGCCAAAAGGTGGATTATGTAAAACTTTGCTGTGTGTGTGTGTGTGTGTGTGTGTGTGTGTGTGTGTGTGTGTGTGTGTGTGGCTGAGCAGGGGGGTTTCACTTTCTCTGGCCCTCACAACTCATTAGTGTCCACCACTGTGTGCTCCACTCGCTATCCACAGCTGCCCCTCACATCCGTCAGATCACATGAAGGCAGAGGAGGTCCGCTAGTGTGAAGGCACATGAAGGCAGAGGAGGTCCGCTAGTGTGAAGGCACATGAAGGCAGGGGAGGTCCGCTAGTGTGAAGGCACATGAAGGCAGGGGAGGTCCGCTAGTGTGAAGGCACATGAAGGCAGTGAACGCTAGTGTAGAGCAGCTGGCTAGTGGCACATTTTTTACATTCAAAAGTGTTTCTGACAAAAATTACAGCTTCAGTTCCCACATTCCACACATGCATGGGTCGGAGCCAAGCTTGGAGTCTTTGGGTAACTTATCCACTTGACTCACCATGCCAGTGATCCCACATGACCTGCAATCAGCAGGCTGAAGTGCAGTGATCTCCAAGGCCGACACTCGGGAGGACGTGTTTCGTCTGGTTGCGGTGCACATTAGGGGTGTAACGGTACACAGAAGTCACGGTTCGGTTCATACCTCGGTTTGGACATCACGGTTCGGTACGAGTTCGGTACAATGGAGGGAAAAGCGAAACAAAAATTCAGAAAGCATTATTTTTTTTATTGTGCATGTCTCAGGCTGTACCACCTAGTGCCATACAGTCTCTTCCCTGAGCTATCTGCAACAGCCTGAAGTGTGTAAGATGTAGGCTAAACAGTACAATAAGTACCCAGACTCCATCTGTAACTTGTAAACAAAATAAGACAATCAGTTATAAAACTGAAAATAGGCCTACAGCATCTCTTATTTCTGAAAGTGGAAATTACATAGAATAATGATTTTAAAAATCCACTTAAGCAAGACCTACAATTTGCCTCAATATTTTTCAGTGTGTGTACAGTAATAATCTACTAACTGTGAAAATATCACACTGTTTTGCCTTCTTTTAAAAAAATGAAATCGCTCCTTTCATTTCATAAACAGACTAGGGCCTACAACTAGAAGTCACGTGACTGCCCTTCGACTTTAACTCACCGTAGCATGGTTTGTTTATTAGCCTGGTTAGCGTTGACACTTTCTTTTACCGTCTATGCACTTAACACTACCAGCTCCTCATGTGAGAAGTTACAAGTTACCCTGACATAAAGGTAATTACCACGCAATTTACATAGCTTTCTGTCATTACGAAATAATGTAATTTAAGCCAAAGGTTTTGGCCCTATTTGTATGTGTATCCAAAGGCTGGTGAAGCGCAGGGGAGGTGTTTTTTTTCTCGTTTCAGTGATTGGTAGCCTATCTGGGTGATTGCTTCGAATATGTTTAGCATGTTCGATATATTTCCACTCACATACCCAACAACTGCTGAACAACGCCGACACACAGTTTCATGTTATCCACCACTCTCTCGCCTGGAAAGAGCTAAAGAGCTCTCATAACTCTCGTACTTAACAGTAATTGCGCATGACATTAATTAATCAGCACACAAGTTTTATGTATTTTTATACCGTGTATTCTCCGTGTAAATTCATGCACCGAACCGTGACACCCGTACCGTTTCGGTTCAATACGAATACATGAACCGTAACACCCCTAGTGCACATGCGCGTGCCTCTGACTGGGTGAAACGGTAGTGGGGTGAGGTAGACACACACCTCAGTGACCCTGAGACTGAGACGAAAAGCCTTGAGACGCGTCCAACAGCTGAGAACCCCCCCCCACACACACACACACACACACACAGCCCCCCCCCCCCCACAGAGACATCCACTGGGCTGCTGCCTTGGAAAACCTTGTCTCATCCTCTTCAGCTTCACTGCGTCAGTAAATGAGTAAGGGAGTGTGTGTGTGTCTGTGTCTGTGTGTGTTTGTCTGTCTGTCTCTCTGTCTGTGTGTCTGTATGTCTGTTCACTTCTCCTTTAATGAGAAACTTGAGTCACCCAAGTGTTTGAACACCGCTTCAGAGAAACACATAGACTGCCCACCCTTCAAAAACACAAACAAAAAACCCTCCTGTGACTTCTCTTAAGCTCTGCCTGTGATTATCAAACACTTAATCCATCTGGCTTACTCAGCCAGCCGCTGCTCTGCACGGGCACACACACACACACACACACACACACACACACACACACACACACACACACACACACACACACACACACACACTTTTGGTGCATCTGATATTCCGGCTGAATTGAAGCTTCAGTGTTTTCTCTGTTCAGTGCGTTTGGCCTCTGAATCCCCACGAGTCCTACAGCGGCTTTCAGGTGGATTGGAAGCCGGATTTCTTTGTGTCTTCCGCTCACGTTTCCGTCTTCGGCGTGAACGCGTCCCAGTTCCCCGGGTAGATCACTCTCCCGTCGGCACGAGGACGCTGTCAGCTGGCGAGCCTCTGCGCCCATTTATTTGACAGATTAATTTCCTGAGTCCCGCCGAGGCAACCCCACGTCACCATGGAGATCTCTCCACGCTCCCCCACATCTGTGTGATGCATCACGCTCTTCCCTCCTGCACGTGTGTGTGTGTGTGTGACGATGGCCCCATGCTGTGTGCAGTGGCAGGAACATTGAGGGATGTAGTCTCGCTGCCCAGAAAAAAAAATTCAGATTGATCAAATATGTAAAAAAAAAAAAAAAAAAACTTTCTAGTGGGATTTGAGGCTCATCAGCAGGACTGATGAGTATTTGTTATTTTTGTGAACTCTGCAGCATTAGAGGGAGCTTTGAATATCTCACTAGATGGATGCTCTCAGCAGGACGGGCCTTCTGTCTTGTAATGCATTGCTCAAATAGCCGGTGTCACACAAGTACTAATGATGAAATTAAATTTATTCTATTTGTATTGGATATTCAATGAAATCTTTCACGGCAATGATTTCTTGATACGACTAGGTATTCATTCACTGAGATATGTACTTATTCTTTCACAATCCAGCTGCATATGGAAGAGATGACCCAGTGTCTGAATGGACTTTGCAGTGGAAAAATGGCCAAAATCACTCGAATGCTAATTGTTTTTTTTTCTTCTTTTCCATGTCTGCTCTCCTGCATGGCCTTTTGATGTGACCACCTGTGCCAAAGGTAAGAAAGCTTGAGACCACATATTGTATGGAACGACTTAATTAGCTCAGTCATGCTTTCTCCTTCCATTTGCTTATCTAAATGAGTTTGAGATACCGCTAATCCTTATTGTTTCCG
This sequence comes from Alosa sapidissima, assembly GCF_018492685.1. Classification (NCBI taxonomy): domain Eukaryota; kingdom Metazoa; phylum Chordata; class Actinopteri; order Clupeiformes; family Clupeidae; genus Alosa; species Alosa sapidissima. Next base: position 35,706,996 of record NC_055960.1, read on the forward strand.
ATGGAGAGGTCTTGTCTAAATGACCAAGTCCTTCAAACCGCACCACCACCAGGACAACTGTTGTGGAGATAAACATTGGTGTAGATTAGGAGAATGACCGCTGTTATTCTGTTTCCCTCAAAGTTGTTCCCAGAAGGTGTGTGTGTGTGTGAGAGCGTATGGGCATGGCTGGTAGAGGGGGAAGGTGCATTAGTCGTGGGGGGTTGTGACTGTGTGTGTCTGTGTGTGTGTGTGTGTGTGTGTGTGTGTGTGCTATGGGGGGTTGTGACTGTGTGTGTGTGCTATGGGGGGTTGTGACTATGTGTGTGTGTGTGCTATGGGGGGTGCTGCTCCTGCATACCAGAGCGCTGACAGCCTGGAATGACGAGCCTCCCTGCGTCTCTGTCTCAGTCTCTGTGAGCGGAACCCCAGTGGCTGAGCACTGAGCTGAAACCCAGCTGCCCGCCGCTGTCGTAAAAGAGCAGAGGACATTCTCTCTGGCCCGCCGCTGTCGTTAGTGTGTGTGTGTGTGTGTGTGTGTGTGTGTAGAGGACATTCTCTCTGGCCCGCCGCTATCGTTATAGTGTGTGTATGTGTGTATAGAGGACATTATCTCTGGCCCTGGAGGCAAAAGCCCCCCCCCCCCCCCACGCTGCTCAAGGGGCTGCCACTTCCTCCACCAGCAGGGCTCCGCTAGCAGGCACTGGCGTAAAACAAAGCCCCTGGAATTTGTATTATGTACACACACACAGACGCGCACACACACAGACACACACACAGACACACACACACACACACACACACACACAGACGCGCGCACACACACACACACAGACGCGCGCGCACACACACACACACACACACACACACGTTCACGCACATGTGTGCATGGTCCTGTACATAAGCTGACGTGGTTGAGCAAGATGGCATTGTGAAGGAGTCCTGCTGTCTTAGACAGAGAGAGAAGATAGATGACAGATGGACTTGTAATGTCCTCTAATGTCCTCTAATGTCCTCTTGTAATGTTCTCTTATGTCCTCTTGTCATGTCCTCTTGTAATGTTCTCTCATGTCCTCTTGTCATGTCCTCTTGTAATGTTCTCTAATGTCCTCTTGTGACGTCCTCTTGTCATGTCCTCTTGTGATGTCCTCTTGTCATGTCCTCTTGTGATGTCCTCTTATGTCCTCTTGTGATGTCCTCTTGTCTACTCTGGCCTAGCAGAGGAGCCTTGCTGCGCTCACTGGGAGGTTATCATGTGTGTGTATGTGTGTGTGTGTGTGTGTGTGTGTGTGGGTGTGTGGCCACAGAGCAGGGACAGGGTAGGAAGGAGGTTGGTGGTCTGGCCTGGGAATCTAAAGTAGGAGTGGGGTGTGTGTGTGTGTGTGAGATGAGTGAAACAGGGCAGGAGACTCTTCAGCAGCTGTTCTGGAGACCAGTCAGCACATCTGTGTGGCGGAGGGCAGAGAGAGAGGAAAAAAGTGAGAGAGAGAGAGGGATAGAGGAAGAAAGAGAAAGAGAGGGGGAGAGAGAGAGGGAGAGGGAGGGATGGAGAGAAGGAGGGATAGAGAGAGAAAGAGAAAGAAAGGTGGGGAGAGAGAGAAGAATAGAAAGAGAGAGCGAGAGAAGCACATGGGCGGGATCAGCTCCAGCAGGGCTCAGGGCAGCAGCCTTCCAGTGGCATCTGGAGGAGCTCCCATCCTCCACCACACACACACACACACACACACACACACACACACACACACACACACACACACACACACACACACACACACACACAGAGAGACCAGAGGACAGGAGGCCTGTCACACGCTCTAGCTCAGCTCGTCCAAATGAGCAGACACGAGGGAATGAGCAGTCAAGGAGCGAAGACTGAGACTGAGACTGAGCCTGAGACTGAGACTGCCACACAGAATGAGTGACAGTCGGAGATGGGATCGGAGAATAACGAGCGCAAAGAATTAGTGAGTGAAAGAGCCAGAGGTAGTGACTAAGACGGAGAGAGAGAGAGATGGAGATGGAGGGGGTAGAGAGAGAGAGAGATGGAGGGGGTAGAGATGGAGGGGGTAGAGCGAGAGAGAGATGGAGATGGAGGGGGTAGAGAGAGAGAGAGAGAGAGATGGAGATGGAGGGGGTAGAGATGGAGGGGGTAGAGCGAGAGAGAGATGGAGATGGAGGGGGTAGAGATGGAGGGGGTAGAGCGAGAGAGAGATGGAGATGGAGGGGGTAGAAATGATCTGGAAAGCACAGGGAGAGAAGGAGGAGACGGGGGAGGAGGTGGGCAGGAGGGGGAGGAGGTGGGCAGGAGGGGGAGGTCCTTAGAGGAAGCCGCTCAGTGTCGCTGCACTCTTCCAGCCAAGAGAGCCGGCAGATAAAAGATCATTAAGTGCTGATAGGGGCAGAGAGGATCCGCCTCCCTAATGCCATTTCAATAAAACATATGAAGCATAGCAGAGCGGGAGGCATATATATTAATTCTCACTCCCCCTCTCCCCCCCCCTCTCTCTCCCTCTCTCTCATTCTCTCTCCCTCTGCTTCCACTTCTCCTCCTCTCTCCTGCTGCTGCTGCTGGTGGTGGTGGTTGTAGTATGTGCCTGTGATGAAGAGACATTATGTTGAGGGATGTTTCTGGCCATGTGCCCGGGGCAGGTGGGGATTTCTGCGTGTGCCAGGGGCAGGTGGGGATTTCTGCGTGTCAGAGGGGAATCGGCTAGCGGCCGCTCTAATGGACGCCCTTCGTCAGCCAGGCCGCCTAGCCCCTCACAAGAGTGACGCTTAATGGATGGCAATAGAGGGCACTCTCTCTCTCTCTCTCTCTCTCTCTTATTCTCTCTCTCTCCCTCCCTCCCTCCCTCTCTCTCTCTCTCTCCCTCCCTCCCTCCTTCCTTCTCTCTCGCGCTCTCTCTCTCTCTCTCTCTCTCTTGCTCTCTCTTTCTTTCTTTCTCTCTCTGCCCCTCTTTTTTGCTCTTTCCATCTCATGCATATGCATACACTAGTGTTGCACGGTGTATCGATACTAAAAAGGTATCACGATGCCTTCACGCAAAAAACGATACGATTTCCGACGTTTTTAGAATCGATACTTTATTAAAATTAACGTTCTGTGTCTGCGTGAACTGCTGCTCTCACTGCTCCTTGCACGCATCTAGGCAAGTGGGCGTGTCAAGCAGGCAGCTCTGAGTGAGTGAGTGCGCAGCCAACGTCAACATACAGTAGTTCTTTGCCGACCGTCCTCGGCCTTGTGGATAAAACAAAAGGTGAAGTGAAATCTCCAACTATTTCGGATACATCGCGAATAGTGAAGGCAAGCCATCAGGTACACAGAGGCCCGTTTGTGCATGTTTCAATGTCATTTAAAAGCAGTAGGCTACGCATGGAACTTGGCTAAACACCTCGCAGACATATCCCAACATTTTTGTTCAAAGAACGACAGGTTAACGAATATACTATAGAAAACACGACTACATGGTTAGTGCCAAGTTCGTCTCTTCTGCTTTAGTCTAGCCTAAGTGAAACGAGTATGGCTCTCTGGGATAAAGCGAACCTTCCTTCATCAATGAATTTTGACGAGACAACGAGCTGTAATCATTTTGACGAGACATAACGAGCTGTAATCATAGGGTGCTAACGTGATGAAAGCGCAATGTTCACGCCAGAATAACATTACCATAACTTGTAAACAATCTATTTCATGTTCGGTCAGTACTACTGGTAATATTTGTCATGGCATGTAGACTGCAATTTGTTCAATAAGCATTGCCCAGATGTAGGATACGCTACCCGAAATGCGCTAATTAAAGCCCACAGCATATAATACCACCAAAGCGTGTTGAGTCCTAATAATAATAGCGGGTTATTGTTACGTGGTAGCAAATCATGTTATCAAAGAAATAGACGTAATGTAGGAACGCACACAGACATATTGCAACAGGTAATGGTGTAGGCCTATCTGACGAAGACCTGAGTGGTTGGAACGTCGTACTTGTACACTGGGCGCAAAGAAGACTATCCTCACATTTCTCCCTTTGCAACTGTCAAAGAAATCCCATGAACACGGGAAGGCCTAGGGAAGCCTTTACTGTACATCAGATGGCCTAAAGATTAGGCCCCTCTGCATAGCATTCAGTGATTTGCATGCAGTAATTTCAACACTGACCTTGATCTAGCCTAGTTTGGCTATTTAAAGCTACTTTATTGGCAAAACACAACACAATGTAATGAACTATAACAAAAAATAAAGGACTTAATCACACAAAGTAGGCCTACTATTTTACTGACTATAAAAATAATAATTATGTAGGAAGTTTAGAACCCAGAATTGACCTGCACACTACAAAAGTGCACCGAATTCAACACAAAAGACTCAATACACTTGGAGGAGGTATGAGTCCTTTCTTTTCCAGATATCTTAGGATTTTGCCGTAGTATCGTTTCAATATCGAGCATCGTGATATTTATGGCAGGTATCATATCAAAGTCATAATTTTGGTATCGTGACAACACTAGCATACACACACACACACACACACACACACACACACACACACACACACACAGTGCTGGCGTGCATTTGAAGCAGCGTGAGTTTGTTTGTTTGTTTGTGTGTGTGTATAGTGTTTGTTCTTTCTGCCACTCACCATGTGCTCAGTGCGCTGACAAGTGCAGATTAAAGTGTTTACACTTCTCATCCATACCAGTCGGACTAATCCCCCGCTGCAGGGGAAATGCGCTTGGCCGGCCACAGTCTCGTGGCAAAGATCACATTTTTCATTGGCTTAACCAGCCGGGCAGATGGTGCTCTAGTGTCTGTGTTGTCAGAATGTATGGACAGGTCACTGGGGCGTCATGGCCTGCGTTCAACATCGGTGTTAACGCATACTAAAAGATGAAGAGGAAGAGAAGAGAAGAGAGAGAGGGGGGGGGTTGGGGGGAATTGGTGTTAACGCATACTAAAAGATGAAGAGGAAGAGGAGAGAGAGAGGGGGGGGGGTTGGGGGAAAGAGGAGAGAGAGAGGGGTTGGGGGAAAGAGGAGAGAGAGAGAGGTTGGGAGGGAAATAAGTCAGAGTTGTGGAAGTGGAGGAATGGATGTGGAATCGTGTGTTTTGGGACGACGGTCCCAACAGAGGTAGCCGGTGCCAGATGGAACCATAGCATAATGGCAGCATTATCTTGCCCTGTGTGTGTGTGTGTGTGATGTTGTCCCTTGTCGTCACTCGGTCATAAATACGTGCTTCTAAAATCACCCTCTTTTTCTCCTACATTGGGCTAAATTTGCATGCTCCAGTTCAGTGAGCTTTTGAGTGCTTGTCATGCAAGTAGTGGCATTTGCACTGTGACCGGGTGTGTGTGTGTGTGTTTGTGAGTGTATATGCTCATCTTTGTCAGTGGTGACTGCTAATAGGTCCACATTTGTACGTCAGTGAATTTTCCTAATGATGGGCCAATACAATTTAATGTGAGGGGGCAGATTGTGTTGCAGCATGATGAGTAATTCCTCTGTGCTTTGCTTTTAGGGGAAGTGGTAAATGTCTGGCACGCACTTTGTTTACCGGCTGTGTGCGTGCGTGCGTGTGTGTGTGTGTCTGTGTGCGCACATGCACATCTTTGGGATGGCTACTGGGAAGTATAGAAGCAGAAGCATTTGTAGTGCGAGAAGTTGATGGCAAGTGCCATGAAAGCATTTAGACACAGAACATTGCACTGTGCTGATGGAATGAGCATTATATAAGGGTGAAATCATGCATGGGATAGGAGAAGAGAAGTTGCCGTGCTGCATGCATTCAGACGGAAGTTCTTAATTTGTTTCATTTCGTAAGGCTCAGGATCAACATTCATCCAGACAGTTATTCATTTCCCTGCCCCCTTCCTATTCTTCTGTATGGATGTGTGAAGGCATGCCTCTTTGCATCTCTGTAATGCACGCATCTTGGTGGGGGATGTTCTTAGTGCTGCGCCTCCTGCTGGACAGACCTGGGTACTGCAGTCGTATGACTACTCTCAGAGTGTTGGAGTTTTTTCATGCTTTCCCCCTCATTTTATGTTGTAGGCCTACACACACAAAAATGCACTGACCACTGAAAAGTGCTCTTAACTAAGAGCTTGTGTAAACCACTGAAGCCTGTCGCCAGTCAACCACATGGCCTCGGTGACCTTTACCCTGCAGTCATATTATCTACAAGAGACGGTGACGAAGCGCTCATTTTCAATGGGAGAGGCCGTTTGCCAGCAATGAGCAACGAGCTTGCTGTTGCCGTGAACAAGGCGGGGGCAAAATAGACAACAAGTCTGTTTCATGCAAATGCTGAGCAATGCGACCAGGTGACTGCCAATCGGTGTGAAGTCAACATGACATTAGTTGCTTGAAAGTAAACTCGGAAAATTGTATCCAAGATGGCACAACTAACTCATAGATGGCAGTGTTTCTGTATTAACAAGTAAGTTTAGGCAAAAGTTAGTGAGAAATGAGCACAATTTAAATCTAAAAAGTCAGGTTTTGTAACCAAAAAATATATCTGAAGCCATGTACGATCTATCTGTCAGCCACCTACGTAGAAATCGGCAACCATCAATCACCTGCAGAGCACAGCCTTGTTTGCAACCTTGTTTACAGCCTTGTTTACTGCCCACTCAGCGACAGGTTGATGGAATTGTCCCTGTGTTTTGTGCCTGATGTGACTGTAGGTTTAACATTGCTGAGTGTTCACGGTAGTGACTCAGTCACACAGAGAGCCAGTTGATGCCAAACACACACACACATATATACACACACACACACACACACAGAGTGCCAGTTGCTGCCAAACGTGTTGATGGTACTGGAGTCGGACCGAGGAGTCATTCCCTGTAGGAGCCTTTCGTCAGGAGCAAGGGCGCCTCAGGGGTCATCGCCATGACCGAAAGGGAGTGACAGTAGACAACCACACTCTTAAAGCTAGTGTGTTGAAAATAACACAACTTGCGGTGTTCTTTAACACATCTCTATATCCTGATAGGGACAACACAACTTGTGTTGTTTCTAACACACTGCTTTTTAGAGTGCAGTGTCACTTATACTATGGACTTCAATACACACACACACACACACACACACACACACACACACACACACACACACACACACAGGGCAGACAGTGCTCTGATGGACCGCTTTGTGAGTAGGAATCAGGCATACACAAGCTGAAGTCCTGTGAAGGGAAGCTAACGTGTGTGTGTGTGTGTGTGAGAGTGCAGTGGTTGTTTGATTCCTGAGGCTGCAGGAAGTCCTGTGGACCAGTGTGAGAGAGAGAGAGACTGTTATCTCAGGACATGGTCAGTTGGTCGTGTGTGTGTGTGTGTTTGTGCAAGTGATCTGTAGGGAATCCGCTGTCTTTGGAACCGTGTAAAGTGTGTCAACCTCTAAGAGATTGGGAGGGTGCCTAAGCCCCTCACTATGACGTGTGTTTGCATCCATCCCTCTCTCTCTCTCTCTCTCTCTCTCTCTCTCTCTCTCTCTCTCTCTCTCTCTCTCTCTCTCTCTCTCTCTCTCTCTCTCTCTCTCTGTACCTATCCCTCCTTCCCTCTCTCTTCCCTCTTATGTCATCATTAGGCCTGGCTTCGTGCTCCACGAGTGGAAAGTAGGGCCTTGTGGAAGGAGGCTGGCTGCCCGTGCTAAAATTAGAGCCTGGCAGATGTAGTTTGCTGGAAAATGGAGTGCCCACCCCCCCTCTCTTTCTTTCTTTCTTTCTTTCTTTCTTTCTTTCTTTCTTTCTTGCTGTCTCTCTCTCTCCCTCTCTCTCTCTCTCTCTCTCTCTCTCTCTCTCTCTCTCTCTCTCTCTGCCTGATCGAACATCCCGCCTCTCTCTGACTCAGCAGTCTCTCCACAGGAAACTGGGTCAGGCATGTTCTCTCCTGAGGTCATGCTATTCCCCAACGGGGGGAGCAGGATGGAGAGGGTGGGGGTGGGTGGAGAGGAACTGGTCAGTCTGGGCCAAAGATGGTTGGAGTGTGTGTGTGTGTGTGTGTGTGTGTGTGTGTGTGTGTTTTATTCCACCACCTACTCTCTGTCAGCCCCAGATGTCAAAGCAAGAGGTTAAGATGAAGGTGACGCTCTTGCTCGCCAACGCAGACCACCTATACAGTTTAGAGGAGCGGTCTCGAGCTCTCGGATGACCGTGCTGAACAGGAAGTAATTGGGAGAGATTGTCAGATGGTGCTGCTCTGAAGTGGTCACCCTGCCACCCCCACCCCCACTCTCCATACTCGCTACTGGGTGAGGCTAACCATTCAGGGCGGCGGCAGGCACCAGAGTTAGTCACTTCATTAAAATGTAACTTTGCCCACTGTTGCACCCGCCTCTGTGTGTGTAGAGTTTGTGTGTGTGCCTGGGGAATTGGAGCACATGTGAGGATGCATGTCAGTGAAGCTTAGAGCCTGCCTGACCTGACACTGGAACATAAGAGTCGACATGGAGCCTGCACAACTCATATATACACACACACACACACACACACTGACTTACATGCACACACACGCACACACAAAAACAAACACAGAGACAAACACGAACACACAGACAAATGCAGATCTTAGTCTGACCTAACACTGGAATGTAGGAGTTTGCCTTTGCTCAGAAGCACAGAAATGGATTATTGTGTGCACACACACACACACACACACACACACACACACACACACACACACACACACACACACACACACACACACACACACACACACACACACACACGCCATCAGTAATCACCACCTTTAATCCTCTCAGTCTACAGTTAACAGTTTGGCCTATTAGATTATGGTTAGTAAGACCATCAGTCTATCTCCTTGCCCCCCACCACCACGCGCACGCACACACACACACACACACACACACACACACACACACACACACACCCCCTGATAATTTAATGAACTTTAGGGATGAGTGCCATCAGTGCAGAGGGGATTCTGCCACTCAGCAAGGGCAATCCAATCCCCCATCTCCCCTCCCCACCTCCTCGTAACTCACACGTCTGCACAAACAGCTTTCCTCCATCTTCCTCATTATTCAGCACCCTGCGGTAATTATGATAAGTAGCCAGACTAAGCAGAGTCCCTTGGTAATGCAGGTCATGTGTTATTGCTGGTCTCATATAGCATGCAGGTGATGTGTTATTGCTGGTCTCATACAGTATGTTCTGATGTGTTATTGCTGGTCTCATACAGTATGTTCTGATGTGTTATTGCTGGTCTCATACAGTATGTTCTGATGTGTTATTGCTGGTCTCATACAGCACGTTCTGAATGACATTGAAGACATGTGCCCCTAGTGGTCTGTGCTCTCTTCGTTTGATTGCCAGCGCTGTCGGAGTCTCAAGTTTTCTCCGTCAAAGGAAACGCCGTCCTTCAGGTCAATCTGAAAGCAACGAGACTCCGCACTCACAATAATTAGCTCGGGGAGGGCCTCATCAGCAGAAACCAGAGGCACTGGACGCCAATGAATGGCAGAAGTGCCCCCCCCCCCCCCCCCCCGATGCCACAGCAGAGGCTGGCACGAGTCCACACATGTAGTCGAGAAGAATAACACCAATCTTCTTCCTCCTCTCCTCTTCTCCTGTCCTACTCGGTGCGTGAAGAGGGGGCTTCCATGCCGCTTCTCCTCCCCTTCCTCCTCTTCCTCCTCCTCCTCCTCCTCCTCTTCCTCGTCCTCCTCTTCCGTACCTCCCCCATAGACACCTAATGAGGGGGTTACTTGTTTGCTAACTGCAGGGTGCTGCTATCCCAGTGTGAGCTGCAGGCCCTCATCAAGCGAAGCCTGATTAAGCAGCAGTGGGGGCTGATCCCGTCCCCAGAGGCAGCGCGCAGAGCCACCAAAGAGACCAAGTGGCAAACAATGCGCCTGAGTGATAGACTACAGAAATATCCTTAATGAAGAGTGTGTGTGTGTGTGTGTGTGTGTGTGTGTCTTTAGGTGAGTCAGTGGTGTGGTGTGCCTCTGCGGGAGTGACTTCCAGACAGCAAGACAGACATAGGTTTTTGGTGCACTTGTGTGAGTGTGTGTGTGTGGTTAGCGGTGCACTTGTGTGTGTGTGTGTGTATGAGAGAGAACAACAATGGGGTAATGGGTGAGAGAAGTTTTGTGTGTCTGTAGGTATGAACAAGCAGAGTGCAAAAGGGTGTGGGGGCAGGATCAATGCATCATATCATAGACAAGTGAATTCCAGACAGCCAGACAGACAGGTTTTTGTGTGGTTAGCGGTGCTCACACACACACACACACACACACACACACACACACACACACACACACACACACACACACACAAACCTTGACACCTTGACACGCATCGCTTGTGATGCATCACCAAAGAAGAGAACAGAGTAGGTGCAGTTTCATAGTTGTCATTGTAGGAGTGGTTGCCATGGCGGCAGCAGTAGCAGCAGCTGGTGGAGGAGATCTCTTCCTGCCATGTGACCTCGGAGCCCTGATCAGCCAACGATGTGATGAATAGCCCTGATCAGCCAGCGATGTGATGAATAGCCCTGATCAGCCAGCAATATGATGAAGAGCTGAATCCTGATCAGCCAGCGCTGTGATGAATAGCCCTGATCAGCCAACGATGTGATGAATAGCCCTGATCAGCCAGCGATGTGATAAAGAGCCCTGATCAGCCAGCGATGTGATGAATAGCCCTGATCAGCCAGCGATGTGATGAATAGCCCTGATCAGCCAGCGATGTGATGAATAGCCCTGATCAGCCAGCGATGTGATGAATAGCCCTGATCAGCCAGCGATGTGATGAATAGCCCTGATCAGCCAACGATGTGATGAAGAGCTGAATCCTGATCAGCCAGCGATATGATGAAGAGCTGAATCCTGATCTCCTGTCAGTGCTTTATCTAGGGTGCAATCATGGGACCACCTGCAGGGTGCCATGCCATTCATCTCCTCACTCGCATGTCTTTGGACAGTGTAAGGGAGCTAAAGCACCAGGAAGAATCAGTTGCACGACACATGCTAGCTAGCATCACACACTTACAACCTTGACCTGGGATTCATTCAACGCCCCCATATCTTCCTTGGGCTTTAATGTAGCTGCAGTTCTATTGTATGCTCCAGCATCACATAATGTTCTGTTGTGCCTGGTTTTGATGGATGGCTCGTTCCTGGCCATGCCGTGTGCCTTCCTTATGAAATCCCCTGCTGGGGAGGCATGCACTGTACAGCTGCGGTCTGCAATTAGCGTGCCGGTCACGGTGGCGGGGTGGCTGCCTGGCAGGACGGGGGGCCAGCTGATCTGCGCTAATGGGGATTTGGAGCGGTTCTAATCAGTTAGCACCGCAGCCTGCTGCAGAATGGCTTAGCCACAACAATCAATACTGGCGGCATTAGCTTGGCCAAATCCCCTGTATTCGCCAGGTTCCAGACTAGATTGATGGCCGTAAGTTGACCAAGGCTCTACAGTGATCTAATGACCCTCACGGTTGTTGCGGTGCGGGGAAAGGGAGAGGGAGAGCAGGTGAGGTGGTGATGAGGCTGGGAAGTAATGCCAATTGGTGATTACACCTGGGACATTTCACTTTAAAGATCTACTACCTTAATGACTTGCAATTTCATTACACTTTTGGAATTTGCTCAGAAGTAAAACACATATTTCTTTCTAAAAAGTGAACTTAATATTGATGAGTGTGCATGACTTTGTCCTCTCTGAACTCTGATCTGTTTTCGCTGTTGTGGTGTCTGCAGAGCTGAGTGGCTCTCCTTTGTTGTGTTTTTTTGTACTCTGAGTGCAATCTCATCAAGGCAGGAATTTCAATGAGGCCATTCTTGATGAATATTTGCACTTATTTTACTCCTTCAGAGCTCTGGGCAGCCTGGGTAGTGGCCACGGCCCAAAGGTGCGCCTCCATTTCATACGCTGTAAACTTCTTAAACGATGATGATAAAACGCTTAAAGCGTAAAGCGCTGAATAATTATGTCGTACTTTATTGTCGGCAATGACTAGTCACTCACTCTCCTGGTCCAGCTTTGAGGACAGCACAAGCCATTTGTCCCTGCCTGCCACAAAACACTTTTTTCCTGTCAGTATCCTCTGTGGATATTCCATTCTCTTCTTAATAGAATCTTCTGGTATGTTCTTTTCTAGATTGCGGTAAATAGTTTGTTTACATCTGGATGTAGTTTTGTGAAGGCAACGTTACATTTTGGTGCATCACTACCCAACAGATTCACACACACACAGGAAAAAGCCACTGGTGTTATCCCGATAATTGACACAAATGAATCACTAGCACCAACAAGTACACACATATAGAACATGCTGATTTGCTTGCTTTTTCTCACAAAATCTCTGTCTCTACCTTTCTCACAGACTCTCTCTCCCTCTCTCTTTATCTCCCTCTCTCACTCTCACCGTCTCTCTCTCTCCCTCCGTACCAGTGCTCCGGGGGCCTGTGGTGCTCACTCCATTTCCCCAGTCCTCAGCTCAGGCCTTTGGTAAATGACACTTGTATTGGATCCCAGCTGTATTTCTCAAATGAGTCCTTGGAAGCATATTTCTGCCAGAGCAGCTGAAATCGATAAAAGCAATCTCAAACCTAGTAAACATTTCCCGTTGTCACGAGAGATGCCACCATAGT
>NC_055960.1:35719788-35737288 GCF_018492685.1 Alosa sapidissima
GCTTTTTCTTTTTTTTTTTTTGTGTGGAGTTTATGCCCTGTGGGGAAGGTGAGATTTTTTTTAAAGCACATAATTAATGTCATTTCTCTCTCTCTCCTCTCTCTCTCTCTCTCTCTCTCTCTCCTCTCTCTCTCTCCTCTCTCTCCTCTCTCTCTCTCTCTCTCTCTCTCTCCATCTCTCTCTCCTCTTTTTCCTCTCTTTGCTCTCTGTTGCTTCATTCCTCTCTTTGCTCTCTGTTGCTTCAACAGGGGTGGCACCTGCGAAGAAGAGCCCCAAACTGGTGAGTACCCTTGGACCCCCCCCCCCCCCTCCTCCCTTGCGTCCTCCTCTCCTCTCTTGTCCTTCTCTCCTCTCTGTTTTGTGTGGGAAGAAAGCTACAGTTGTCTGAAACCCGTTAGAGAAGTTGTGTGTGTGTGTGTGTGTGTGTTGTGTTTTGTTCCATCCATCATCCCTTGTTCGCCGCCGTTCTCTCGTTCCTGCTCATCCCTCCTCATTCCCGCTGAGCCCGTGCGTCTCGGCAGCTTTTTGATGCTCTGAACAGAGACTTTTAATGGCGGGCTAACGGTGGGAGAGGTGTGGGGGGGGGTCGGGCAGCGGACCCGCTGGTGGCGCTGGTGGCTGAGGGGGCGGGCGGTGCACCTGTAGCGAGAATTTGTTTTCATTTTGCCGAAGCCGTCCAGCCAGGCTGCCCACTCCCGCCAGGCTTCGCACATTAGTGGGTTAGCGCAACGCTCGCTCTGCGGGGGACCGGCGTGTGAGGAAGGAGTGTTTGAGAAGAAGGAAGAGACCGGAGGGTGACTCTCTCTCTCTCTCTCTCTCCCTCCCTCTCTCTCTCTCTCCTCCCTCTCTCTCTCTCTCTCTCTCTCTCTCTCTCTCTCTCTCTCTCCCTCTCTCTCTCTCTCTCTCTCTCTCCTCTCTCTCTCTCTCTCTCTCTCTCTTTAATCTCTCCTCCCACTCCATTCATCAGTTCAAGAATTTGTCATGGCAATTAGCGTTGAGGCCGGCTGCACCACGAGTGTCCAGAAGAGGATGGCAACACCTGTTTTTCATTAGGTGTTACCGGCACTTTAGACTTTATAAGTCAAATGGACGCCGTGCGGTTTTATTCAATTTGCCTCTCGGCTAATGACTGTGTTTTGGTGACGCTGCTCACTTTATGAGGAGCGTGTAGAGGGAGTCGAGGCATTGGATGTTGATATGGTTGTCTGGCCTGTGTGTGTGTGTGTGTGTGTGTGTGTGTGTGTGTGTGTGTGTGTTTGAAGCTTAGTTTACTACAGCCATATCTGGAGAGAGTGAAAGTGTGTGCCTGCCTGTGGGCTCAGATGCTACAAAAAGAAATCTGCATCATTTGGTATGCATTTATGCATGATTGAGGCAGAATGCATGACCACATGGAGTGTGTGTGTGTGTGTGTTTGCGTGTGTTTGCGTGTGTGTGTGTGTTTGCGTGCGTGCGTGTGTGTGTGTGTGTGTGTGTTCCTGTTCATGAGCGAATGAGCATTTTTGTAGCTGTTTTGGCTCCAGTATGTGAAGCAAAGTATGGGCTGTAATATGGTAGTGAGTGTCTCAGTGGCCCTCAGTGGTGTGTGTGTGTGTGTGTGTGTGTGTGTGTGTGTGTGTGTGTGTGTGAGCGCAGGCGCAGAGGACATGTGCAAACTGAGTGGGGCGTTTAGATGAGACGGCCTCCATCGTTTGAAGGCCACTGGATTGCATTGCAGATAAAGACTGTTGGAACCTGAGAAGCTTTTATTTTATCTTATGTATCGTCTTTGTGAGCAGGAGCTCATGTTTTTATTTATTAAACTCGTACTATTGACTTGGTGGGACTAGAAATCATGTGATCCTCTTGTGGGAGGGGGTAGATGGTAAGCTGTTGGTATTTTTGTCCTGGGTCTGTTGAGTATATTTAGAGGGTTGTGTCAGCTGTTTTTTAGCAATGTACAGTATGCTTAGGTTAAATTGCTATCTTTTGAAACTAAAGATATTTAATTTACTTGTGCTGATTGTCCACAAACAGAAAGAACGAGACATTATTTATGTCATTCATTTGTTTCTGTATGTATTTGGAGCCAGATGCCATTATGTTCGACCCCCACCTGCTAGTTGATCTTTTTTATGATCTTTTTGGTCGTTTTGTTCAGCACACCCATGGGGAACATGTAGAGTTATCTACTGATTAGCGCTGTTACAGATAATGAGGTCAGTGCGTGGCTTTGATTAAGAGGGTGTCTGTATTGCCTGTCCCCTCTGAGCAGGGGGATTTCTGCTCCTGTAAATAGCATCAGCTGACTGCTGACTGATGGATTTGCATGTTTTCCATGGGCCTGCCATCAAATGCACTGAAAAAAGAAAGATGAATACAAATAAGGCGTTTAAAACTGAAGTGGGATCGGGAGCCTTGCCGCTGGGATTGAAGATGTGGAGCTGCATTTCTCGGTGTGAATTCCTCTCGCACATGGCGTGATGGACGGCATTCAAGGTGTCCAGCGGCTAAGCGGCGAGGCTCGAGGAGATTCGGCAATAAGCACGCTTGATTGCCTCCCATTCACTCCCCTGTAGCTTCCCCCCATTAAGCCTTTGTCCTGCGTATCGGTCCATCTAGAGCCTTATTTGGGCTCTACGTCTCTCCTCTTTGCGTCTACTCGTGTGTGTGTGTGTGTGTGTGTCTTTGTCTCTGTCTCTCTGTGTGTGTGTATCTTCCTCTCCATCTCTAGTGCTCTCTCATCCTTCTCTTCTCTGTATTCTTTCATTTTGCCCTCTCTTGCTCTCCGTTTCAAACTCCTAATCTATTTCTGTGTCTCTCTATCTGGATTTGCCCTTCTCTCACTCTATCCCCCATTTCTCTATCCCCCATTTCTCTCTTCCTCTTTCTCTGATTTGTCCCTCCCTTTCCTGCTCTCTCTCTCTCCTTTGGTCACTTCATTTGTCTCTCCATCTCCATCTCATCCTTTGTTTCCTCTCTTCTCTCTCCCCTGCTACACTCTCTTCCTCACGGCCTCTGTCTCTTCTGATCTCTCTCTCTCCCTCCCTCTCTTTCTCTCCATCTCTCTCTGTCTCTCTCCCTCTCCCTCCCTCCCTCTCTCTCTCCATCTCTCTCTGTCTCTCTCCCTCCCTCCCTCTCTCTCTCCTTCCCTCTCTCTCTCCATTTCTCTCTCTCTCTCTCCCTCCCTCTCTCTCTCTCTCTCTCCCTCCCTCCCTCTCTCCCTCTCTCTCTCCATCTCTCTCTCTCCATCTCTCTCTCTGTCTCTCTCCCTCTTGGATGGCCACAGCAGCAGTTGGAGCGTAAGGACAGCCAGGGCAGCTCGCAGCACAGCACGTCCAGCCAGCGCAGCGTCCACGCCAGTGACTCTCCGGCTCGCGCCTCCCAGGCCCCGACCAGCGAGACGGCCGCCCCCTCCGCCCCCGCCACCCCATGCCCATCCCCCCCCCCGGCCTGCCCCTCCAGGACCCGGCGCCGCCCGCGGCCGACGGCACCCGTCCAGAAGAAGCCGGACCCCTTCAAGATCTGGGCGCAGTCCAGGAGCATGTATGAAAGTAGGCGTAAGTAATTATGTTTTGGTGGAGGGTGCATGCCGCTGACTTCCTCTTCCTCCTCCTCTTCCTTCCTTCTTCCGGGTTTGTACCTGCCGTTATACTGGCTAACACTTTGACTTTGTGATTCATGTCACTGTATAAATAACAAATAAAGCTTATTTGCTTGCTTACTTATTCGCTAGCTTAATTACTTACTCACTAGCTTACTTACTTATTCACTAGTTTACTTACTTACTCCCTAGCATACTTACTCACTAGCATACTTACACTTTCACTATTTGGTTGCTGGTGCAGGTGTTTGCTGTTAAAGCATCTGCCACGACTCCTGTTTCTCACCTGTGGGGCTAAGTCACTCCCTCTCAGCTGTGGCAGCGGGACGCTCGGTCCAGGTGTGATCTTGAGTGGGGCTGCAGGAGGCCGTTTGAAGTGAAGGGCAGCGGCCGCTGTGGCGTCTTTGAACCGGCCGAGCTCTGATGTAAAATGTGAGCGCGGTCAGATGCCGCCCGGAAGAAAAGGGGACACGTTCACACCGACTCGGCAGTTCATCACCTATTTTTGTCCCTTCCCACCCCCCACCCCCCTCTCTTTCTCCTCACCCAAGTTTGTGCTCTTTATATGTGGATGTGTCGCCCTTGAACACCTGCTTTCCACGCCGCCATTAACGCACACACACGCATCAGTGCTCCTTTTAAAGCCCCATTTGGGTGAAAAAGAACCCTGTGTGTAATTGGAAGATGGGCGAGACCGCAGTGCTTGTTTACATCAGGCCAGTAAGGAGGGGAGCGGGTCTCCCTAATTAGCAGGAATCTCCCAGAGCTGTTATCAGGAGAGTGTTTTTTCAGCCACTAATTCCATCCCTTGCCACCTCCCTCCGTGCGCTTCACATGGTGCTGTTCTATTATTGAAGAACCGGAACGAGGCAGAACCGGGGTCCAGTACTGCTACTTATAGTGAGAATTTCTGATTTTTTTTATTTAAAGGGAACATGGAAAATAAGAATGAGTTTCTTATTCTCCTACTCTTATTCTGAAAGAGAGAGAGATGGGAGTCACCAACACCTTTTTTTCGGTTTTGGTGGACTTTTTGTGCTAAAGGCAAAGCCAAATGGCAGCCTTGAGATCATTTGTTGAGGCAGAGCTGTGAGACAGATGAGATGGAGAGAGACCGATGACCTGCCACAGTCTCCTTTAGGCCTGAAAGATCTGTTGGATGGCTCGCCAAACTCCCACAGGAAGGAGAGCGAACTCTTGAGTAGTGGCAGAAAGCTCCGTTAAGAGTCTGTTCTCTAAGTGAGTTTAAATTAAAGGCCAGGGCACGCCATAATGCACTATTTGGTGACTTCTCTGCAATCATTCCAAGAGCTAAATGAAGATGGAGTGATCTGGGAAAATTGCCCAGCCTTTGGTTTCCCACTGGCAGCCATTTTGTTTTGCTCTGGAGTCATGGACGCCACTGCCCCTGGTCCTCCTGTTCTCTCTCTCTCTCTCTCTCTCTCTCTCTCTCTCTCTCTCTCTCTCTCTCTCTCTCTCTCTCTCTCTCTCTCTCTCGCGTCTACATCTCTCCTCTTGCCCCTCTCCACCTCCTTTGCTCTCTGGTCCTCCTGTTCTCTCTCTCTCTCTCTGTTCCTCCTGTTCTCTCTCTCTCTCTCTCAGCGTCTCCATCCCTCCTGCCTCTCTCTTCCTCCTGTTTTCTCTCTGTTCCTTCTCTCGTCCCTCTCTTCCTCCTGTTTTCTCTCGTTCCTTCTCTCGTCCCTCTCTTCCTCCTGTTTTCTGCACGGTTGTCTGGCATCTCTCTCGCTCGGCTGGTCTTGCGGACTACACAGCGAGCGAAACTGCCCCGCTCTACCTGAGTGCCGGGCACTCTCCGGAAAAGAGTAATGGCTTCTCACCACATGCTTAATTGTTGATCCACCGAACAGATTGCAGCCCAAGCTGCTCTACCTCCCCAGCTGCCCCACACTCTCTTCCCCCAGCGCTTCGCCATCTCCCCGCTGTGGGCACTTGTGCCGGGACACACAGGGTGTGTTCGAAATGGGTAAAGTTGCTGCCTTTTAAGATATCTAACTGGGGAGCAAGGCAGCAAGTGCGGTTCGAAATCGAAAAAACTAATTCTGCTGCCTTCTAAGATATCTTAGAATTCCCAAATAACAGTAATTTTTGGAAGCAGCATCGATGCACACTTCATGCTCCCTCCTACCCACAATCCCTTGCGGCAACGTCTGAAACAGCTGTGAAAGATAAACAAACATGGCGGATGACATCGGTAATGGCTGCTGAATCTGTTTAAAATGTCATTTGTGTGACCTTATTTTGCTTAGATTTGTAGATTTGAGATGAGAAATAAACAATTTACTATCTGATTATGCCATTGTTGTAACCATTAATAGCGTCTGGTCTGATATATCTGCCGGCCGTAAAACTAATTTATACCGTTAGCCTGCTAGCTTACGTAAGCTCATTTAGTTTAACGTCAGGCCTTTGCTAACGTCATACCATAGTGTTAACCAAAGATTCTAGAGTGCTACGCTCATTTTTAAAAGATGGCCAAAAAGATGTATTTAATCTAAAGGCATGTCTAGTGAGACAGCTCTCTATGTAGGGAGGCAGCAAAGTCATGTCTAGTGAGACAGCTCTCTATGTAGGGAGGCAGCAAAGTCATGTCTAGTGAGACAGCTCTCTATGTAGGGAGGCAGCAAAGTCATGTCTAGTGAGTCAGCTCTCTATGTAGGGAGGCAGCAAAGTCATGTCTTGTGAGACAGCTCTCTATGTAGGGAGGCAGCAAAGTCATGTCTAGTGAGACAGCTCTCTATGTAGGGAGGCAGCAAAGTCATGTCTTGTGAGACAGCTCTCTATGTAGGGAGGCAGCAAAGTCATGTCTAGTGAGACAGCTCTCTATGTAGGGAGGGAGGCAGCAGGCAGCTGTCTTCCGTTTCAAACAGACCCACAGTCTGCCTCCCTCCCGTCTCCTCCCCACGCTCTCTTCCCCCAGTGCTTCGCCATCTCCCCGCTGTGGAGCACTTGTGCCGGGACACACAGTCTGCCTCCCCCTCCCCTCCCCACTTCTGGACTCCATCGCCAGCTCCCCTCTCCTTGGTGGCAGATCCCCATGGCTCCAGAGCTGCCAGTGCCTGTAAGCCAGAGATGGCTGTGCTCAGCCCTACTTAGCCTCGTCCTGATTTCCCTGTGCCAACCCGTGGAGGTGAGGCCATGAGCCGGAGAGGCCCCTCGCTGCTAATACAGCGGCAGACAGGCTGCCTCCTCATCTCTGCAGGCTTAGCACAGCTTTGCTGCTTTTGGAGGAGGGGAGAGAGAGAGAGAGAGAGAGCGAGAGAGAGGGAGAGAGATGGGGGGGGGGGGGTAGCTCCCTTGTCACTTGCCCTGAGTGATGTGACATGAAATGGATCATGTGTTGCTTGTCCTCCCTTCCTGAACCTCCACCCCATCATCACAGAGTGGCTGATCGCCATGGCGCTCCGGAGAAGGCAAACATAGCTCTGCATCGACAGTGTCCCCGTGGCGATGCTACTGCGACTCCCGCTAATTAAACAAGTCATGTGGAGCATCACAAGACAATACAGGATCCTCTCCTCTTGAGCGTCGCAATACAGGATCCTCTCCTCTTGAGCGTCGCAATACAGGATCCTCTCCTCTTGTTTGACTCGATTAACGAGCGCTATGTAATCATCTGTATAATAACCCTGTGCGAATTTCTCTGCCCCTGAAGGCTGTAGCTTTGCCAGCAAAAAAATAGATTTTGTTATTATGAGTCATTGAGGTGGCATTTCATATCCGAGTCCTCTCGCTTGTGTCCTGTTTTTCATATCCGAGTCCACTCGCTTGTGTCCTGTTTTTCATATCCGAGTCCACTCGCTTGTGTCCTGTTTTTCATATCCGAGTCCTTTCGCTTGTTTTTCTGTGCGCCTGGGCTGCCTCGTAGAGAGTGGGGAACATTGAGTCGGACTGATTGAATTCCTAATCGATGGAGCCGAGACTCAAGGCCTTATTGAGGTCGCGTCTGATTGGAACGAGGCGAAGGAGCTGTCTCTGCGGTCATGGCCGCTTGGCCGTTAGATCCCTGTGTCTGCGTCCGAGTCCGTTAGTGTCTCCCTGCAGTTGCCACTCCACAGGATGCAAACGGGGACGTGGAACTTGGGTGCCGTCGCTCGAAACGTGTTGGACATCCTGGCCTCCAGAAGTAAAAGTCCTGCCACAAATGTGTTAACCATTAACTGAACCAGCCGATCATAAATAGTACAACTCCTCAGCTGATCATAAATAGTACAACTCTTCAGCTGATCATAAATAGTACAACTCTTCAGCTGATCATAAATAGTACAACTCTTCAGCCAGATAGATGGGCTGATCACTAAACTCTAATAGAAGGAATAGATGGCAGGACTTTTGTGGTCTGTAGCTGGGTGGTCCACCTCTGGTTCTTAATGTGTTTGTACTGACCGTATGTCTTGTGTCCTTTTCAGTACCGGACTCTCAGGAGCAAGACATCTTCCTGTGGAGGAAGGACACGGGCTTCGGGTTCAGGATTTTGGGAGGAAATGAACCCGGGGAACCAGTAAGTGACCTACGTAATCCACCTCTGTCCAAACCCTTCTTGCTTGCTCAACTATAGAAAATTGTAATTCTTCTCTGCTGCTTTCACAAGTAGCCATACAAACCTTATGTAACCATCTCAAATAGGTTTGGAGTTTTTGATATTTTAAAAGCCATTTTCTCTCAAAGAGTAAATAATTATCTCTGTCATTATCTCTGATGGGGTACCCCCCCCCCCCCCCCCCCCCCCCCATTGATGATTGCCTTTGTTGTCTGAAAAGACAGTTTTCTTTTCAAATTGAATAGACCAGCCTATGTATAGACTTCACTGACTTTTTTTTTTCACGGTACGATCCATTTTCTTGGCTGTTGCTTCACACCATATTATTGCCCTCATTTTTTGGCAGCAAAACATTTGGCCAAGGCAAACAGTTTTCTGTGGCTTGTTATCCTCTTTGATGTCCAGTAGTTCAGTTTATCAGAGAGAGAGAAAAAAAATATCTGTCAGACCACCCATATTTCCATTAAGCAGTCCAAAAGCAACTTTTCCTGGCCTTTTCATGTGCTGCTTCGTGCAGTGCAGCATGTGATGTAACACAACACACAAGCACCCGAGAGGTTTGCTCATTAGGTGCTAGTTTTGCTGGCAGCCGCACAAAGGCTTGAAGCAGACCACTGAGATTTGCTTGGATGAGGAGCTCTCTGTTTCCCCTGCAACGCCATGGGACGATCATGCCAGGCACTGAGCCAGCTCGCTAAAAACAACTCCTCTCCTCCGCTCCGTCTCCGCCTCTTTTCAGATCTACATCGGCCATATTGTGAAGTACGGCGCGGCCGACGAGGACGGCCGGCTACGCTCCGGGGACGAGCTGATCTGCGTGGACGGCACGGCGGTGGTGGGCAAGTCCCATCAGCTGGTGGTGCAGCTCATGCAACAGGCCGCCAAGCAGGGCCACGTCAACCTGACCGTGAGGCGCAAGGCAGGTTTCGGAGGTAAGAAAAGACACCAACACACACAACCTTATGCCCGTGTAAAACTCTTTAGTCTGACCATTATGGAGCACTTTTAAATGTTTGTTGAAGCTGTTTATAATCCAAAGTAAGGTGCATTGCAGTGATTATAAACTCGCACACACCTTGCCAGGTGAACTATCCAGAATCACCAGTGGCGCTGCAGACCTGGGTGCTGTCGCCATGGCAAAAAGCGAGCCCGCTGCTGACACCATGAAAAATTGGTACATATTAGCATTGTGGGAACTCAAAGGCCGAGTTTCCGATCCGGTGTATTGTAAAGCGCCGCATTATGCAAAGCCTGTAGAAGCGTGGCTTTTCTCTGCCATTTGCGCGGTACAGGATAATAGGTGTTATTCACTGGCGCTCGTATTAAACTTTTTCTTTTCGTGGGAGATTTTTTTTCTTCCTTCTCTCCCTTCGTTACATCTCCAACGTCCGTGATGCTCAGAGCTCTTAATAGAATCCTGAATAATACAGTATGTGATCTAATTATTCTCTCCTTACCAGACAGATTTTATTTAAATGAGACGTCTTACTGTAGCACATGTTAATGGGAGAACGCTGGAGTCCTAGTCCTCCTAATTATTCTCTCTACAGCTGTCAGTTAGCTATGTAACACTCCAAGAGAGAGAGAGCGCAGGGCACCTCGCAGTGTGCTTGGCATATTTCATTTTCTCACAGCTCAAGCAGTGGAGGTATCAAAGCGCACACTGAGATTTATCTTATCAAGGGTCTAGGAGATGAAGGGGAAATGGCTGATGAGGTGCCCCAGCCTTGAGGCAAATAAATAGCCGTCCATAAACCTGATTGAAGGAGTCTCGGACCTCTGCCGCGCCCACAGAGTTGACGAGGAGGACCAGACAGGACTAGTTCTCAAAAAGCCACCAAGCTCATAACGCTAGTCCATAAGCGGCGAAGACCCCAGCGAAGACCCCAGCCTTTTTTGATGCATCTTTCTTTCTCTCCACTCCTTAAAACATGAACATACTGTAGATGGTGGGAAAATAGGTCAGAGCTCTGCAGATAGCACAGCCACATTCCCCCATAGACCTGCATGTTGTCATCGCAGTGTCGTCTCGTCTGGTAAGGCAACAGCTTCATGTTTGAGGCTGCTTTTGAAAATGTTCTTCGTTGAGGGCTGAAGCTAGAATCATGTTGTAGTTGGTGTGATCACAATATGACAAAAAAAAAAAAATACTTTTTTGACACCGTGAAATAAACATGTTGGCTACCTACATGCTAAACAAATTTGATCATCACTCCTCCATCTATATTTTTCCACCCATTACTTATCCTTTCATTGATGCTCATCTTAGGTACATTTCAGTGTGCAGAGAACATATATTTCTAATATTTCTATTGCTTGGCATCTTTACTTGGTTCACTCATAAACATAAACATACACATGACCTGATATTTATGTACTAATGCACTATACTTTTTACACTTTTTATATGTGTACACACACTACGGGCTACTTTACCATCCGTTTATCCAACCCATTTTCTTGTGTGTCTCAATCTATGTTCCTGGGAAAGTTAGTTTCAAATCCTCCAAAAGCTTCAGTTAATCTCTCCGGCAGCTTCTCTCTACTCTCTGTGTCTCTGAACTTAAACTATCATGCGAAAAAGGCAGCTATCTCATTAGCAAAGAGGATTATAATAAGATTTTAGAGAACTCAACGCTTATGATTATTTTATAGTATTTGTTTGCTCATACTGTACTGTAATTCATGCTGTAGGCCTATTCCTTGCATTCGAATATAAGTACATTTTGATTCTGTCATTTTTCTTCTGACCTAATGAGGGTATCAAACACACGCATTAAAACCATGCTAAGCACAAGGCTAAAGGAACTTGTTATTGATTTTCTGTTACACAGACTTCTCAAACCATCCATTTTTTGCCCAAGTGCTCATTCAGTCTCCACTCTGGAGAGTTCGCAGGAGCCGAGTTGATATTTTAAGACGTCTGTTTGCCTGACGTTGGAAGCTCAGATTCAGATGGGCAAACAATCCGAGGCGGAAGAGAGATCAAGTCGCAGTTAATTTCTAATTCTCCCGGACTCTGCTATTATGGTGGCCATGTATTGCACACTGGGTCACTACCTCAGCATCTGAGACACAATCCATATGCATTTGTGGAAGGTGTTAGGGGGTGGAATTGAGAACTTTTTAACTCATTGAGTGCCAAAAACGTAATATTACGTTTTTCCTTCCCATGCGCTGAGTGCCAAAAACACTTTCCCTGTTACTTACTTGTGTAAACTTTCACTTCCCGGAAAGTTTACACCAGTAAGTAACAGACAACACTTCATATTTCATGAAAGACGTTATATCTCCATTTCTAGAAAAAAACAGTGATTTTGATGAAAATTAGCCACTGTTTAGCTTGGGATTTCTCAGGAACAGAGGCGTGTAGAAATACACGGTTTGCACCCACCGAGAGCTTAAAGTCTCACCTTTTAATCGAGCCATTGTATGTGTTCATAGCTATAACACAGAATATGCTGTGGCTGTACAAAAATCATCAACAATGGTCTAGATTGCTGGCACTCTAGGACAAAGCTCCCGAAAACAGCTTGGCATTCAATGAGTTAACGTCATCTTCATCATCTTCATCTTCCTCAGTGAAAGTGGACGGTGAGGTGCCACCCTCGCCCGCCTCGTCCCACCATAGTAGCAACCACGCGCCCTCGCTAGCCGAGGACAAGCGCACTCCGCAGGGCTCCCAGAATTCCCTGAACACGGTCAGCTCCGGCTCGGGCAGTACCAGCGGCATCGGCAGCGGCGGCGGCGGCGGCGGAGGGCCGGGGCCAGCAGTGGTCAACACGGCCGTGCAGCCGTACGACGTGGAAATCCGCCGCGGGGAGAATGAGGGCTTCGGCTTCGTCATCGTCTCGTCTGTCTCGAGGCCCGAGGCGGGCACCACCTTTGGTAAGATCATGACGCACTCTTGTGTGTGTACATACACACACACACACACACACACACACACACACACACACACACACACACACACACATCCAGACAAACAATGACATTTTCTTCAGTGCAGTATAATTCTTAGTCTTCGTATAAAGAAAAGAATGAAAAATTCATACATTTTGCACTGATTGTAATTTCGAAGTTGAGGAAGGTTTTATTAATGTAATTTCCATGTGAGTGGTGTTAGCCACACACACACACACACACACACACACACACACATACATAAACACAAAAATGCACAGTCACAAACCCGTTGAATCAGACGTTCTTCCAGCTCTCTCTCTCTCTCTCTGCATGGCCTGGTGTCCTCCACTGCATTACTGTACTGTCCACTGCTGCTGAGCTCTGTGTTGGACCTCTGGCTATTTGTAGTTTGGGTTACCTGCCACCTTCACTACACACTGTCTGTGGGAGACCTTTCTGCCCCTTTTACAAGCTGTGGATTGAGTTGCTGGACGTCGGCTCTCTTGTGATGAGAAACATAGACAAACAAGAACTTATTTAGAAAATTGGGGGAAAAGATATTAGAAGGGTGAAGTGTCTATGCTCCGCAGGTGAGTTTTTTTTTTTTTTCCCCTCATACATCTTGTTTGCTCGACGCATTAAAAATCACACGCTCCTGATGAGATCAAAACAAGCTGCGAACGCGAGGGCGGATCGCGGAAGGCTCTGTAGTTGTCGGTTTGAGGCTGAGGTGAAAGCAAGCAGAAGCAGCTTTATATAACGAGAGGCCTCAGACACTTGGGCTCTCTGCTGATGTGCACCATAGGCAGAAAAGACCGGCGGGCTGAAGCTGTGTGTGTGTGTGTGTGTGTGTGTGTGTGTGTGTGTCTGCATCGGACTTCAAGCTGGCTCCTTGTCTTTGAGGCACAGCTAGCTGGAGCCACTTGTTAAAAACTGTAAAAGAACCCTCTGCCAAAACAGATCTAATGTCTCACAGTGAGTGCAGAGGGAGGTAGTTCTGAGAGCATGACAGGTGTAACAATGTTATTTTAAAACACTGTCATTCCGTTGTGCTGAGTATTGTAGCATGGTCCTCCCATACCGAGAACACACTCACACACTGATACACTCATACACTCACACACTCACACACTTAAACACTTACCTAAGCAGTAGACAGCTTGATGTTTCAGTACTGTGTGAGTGTTTCTGAGTGACTGCGTTTGGGTGGGTGTTTTAAAACATGTTCCCTATCCGTTCTGTCAATCAGTCCTTTCTTTGGGCCGGTGTGCAGGTGGGCTGTGCCTAATCAGTTTGCGTGGTGGCGTTGGTGAACTAACCCTTTAATATCCTGTTTCCTTCTCTCTTCTTTCTTCTCCTTTCCCTTCCTCTCCATTTCATTTCGTCCTCTTTCCTCCTGTCCCACCTTCTCCTTTATAAAAAAAATCATCAAACACACACACACACACACACACACACACACACACACTGAAATGCTGGTGCTGAACAAAGCTGGAAACGCATGTGTGGCCATGCCCCACAAAATAGGTCGCATCATCGAGGGCAGCCCAGCTGACCGGTGCGGCAAGCTGAAGGTCGGCGACCGCATCCTGGCCGTCAACAGCTGCTCCATCACCAACAAGTCCCACTCGGACATCGTCAACCTGATCAAGGAGGCCGGGAACACAGTCACGCTTCGGATCATCCCAGGGGATGGTGAGTCCGACTTCTTCAGAATTCGACTTTTGGGAAAGTGGAGAAGGGAGAAGTTCACATGCAGTGCAAGTGAAGGAGGAAATATTCATATTTTCTTTCCACAAGTCATGCATTTAGGGAACTGATTTCCATGTATTAGTCTTTTCTCCCCACTTAAGAAGTGTGTGAGTTAGGGAATCTGTCGACTCAGCACAGAATTGTGATTTAGTCGCTTGAAAATGTTGGGAAAAGGCTGAGAGAGACAGAGAAGAGGGAGGAGATGTGGAGAGCCATCTGGACGCTCAGAGGATCTCTATATTTGGAGAACAGGAAGTGTGTGTGTGTGTGGTTTGGAGACAGTGCATTGGCTTCCCATGTATCCAGCATTTAAGTTGCATAACCAACTACAGAATAAAAACATCTATACTTGGGCTGTGGGACCTGTGAGACAGCACAGATAAGTAGCTGTGTGGATAACGATGGCTTGGCATATCACTCTGATGGAGATCAGGGATGAGACGGGCATGGAGTGTGTGTGGTGGTTTGGAGGGAGGGGGGGTTGTCATGTGCTCAAGTAGCTGACCTGTCTGCATTTAAAGCTGAGGAGAACAATTCATCTGTTACACCACACATTCATGCCTCTACTTCAGCTCAATTAACACACACACACACACACACGCACACTTCTAATCTTCTTTGAAGACTGTGAAGATGCCAGATTAAGCCTAAAAGACTGAATCACGTTGTGAAACACAACAATGAAGTTTACATTTGACGCACACATGGATGCAGACACACACACACTTAAGAGCAACATAATCAACTATGTTTGCTGATTTAAAGACCCACACACACACACACAGTTAAACAACATAGTTAAGTTTACTCTTTACGGATGCACACACACAATTATACACACACAGCATAGTCAACAAAGCAGGCTACCCTTTACTGAATCATGCAAACATCACACACACACACACACACACACACACACACACACACACACACACACACCATACACACACTCACTGCATCCTTTATACACAGTGCTTGCTGTCGAAATGGCCTTCTCCTCCACTTTAATTAAAACAGGAATTATTCAGGGGAAAGTTGGAAAAGCCAACGCTCTAAGACTTTGGAAGAGTTCCATTTTTGTAGTTCTCTTTGTTTCATGTTTGATGAAAGTGTTTGGGAGTGTTTGGGTGTGATGCGATAGCCAGAGATTGCTGCAGAAAATAGCTGCAGGGAAGGAGGGAGAGAGAGAGAGAGACGGGGAAATCAAGAATGAGCAGGAAACTGGAATAGTATTGTAAAGAATGGTCTGTGTGTGTGTGTGTCTGTGTGTGTGTCTGTGTGTGTGTGAGAGAGAGAGAGCAAGAGAGTGTGTTTTAGAATTTTTGTTTTTTGTCCAAGGCCAAAGCTTGTTCACAATGGTAAGGTAAGGTTTTCACTCTCCAACCCACAAGGAAAGGTTTTCACTCTCCAACCCACATGCACACAGCCTCTCTCCTCCATTTTTCCTCTCTCTCTCCTTCTCTCTCTTGCTCGCTCGCTCTCTCTCTCTCCTTCTCCCTCTCTCTCTCTTTCTCTCTCTCCCTCTCTCTCGCTCTCTCTCCCTCTCTCTCTCTCTCTCGCTCGCTCTCTCACACACACACACACACACACACTCTCTCACAAACACACACACACACACAATCCCCACCCCATGCGAGGTTTAATGCGAGACTAGCTAGCAAGAGACGAACATCCCCACTCGGCCATAATGCATGAGGCTGTGCAGTGCTGGATCCGCCAGCTTCACAGGTCACACTTTCATCAGCCCAAGCAGGCGCCTCATCGCCCTGCTGGATTGAAAGCGGCCATCAGGTGCCCCAGTGAGATTGCAGGACACCTCACAAGGTCATTTTCCACCAACCAGTGTGGTTTCCAAGAATGAAATTACATTTATGTATCTGTCTGTGTTTTTTTTTTTTTTTTTCCCTTACATAATTCATTTGTGAAACAAAGATCAGTGTGCAAGCCTGATCAGCATACATGTTTTTACAGTGAAGATTTTTTAGAAGAAAAAAAGACATTGTGGGTAGAATGAGCAAATGACATCAGGTTTTATTTTTTTAATGCCAGTCCACTGATGCCGAGATTTACGCCACTGAGACTATCTGCTCAACAGGCGGGAAGGACATATCAGTCTCAGTCGCACAAAACCCCAGAACGCCACCCTATTGGTTAAGATGGGACTACGGGCGGGACGGAAATTGTGGCGAGCCAATGGACTAAAAGCAGGCCGGCGGAGTCATCCGTCCAGGGAGAGCTGCCCACAGTGGGCACAGAGGACTCCGCCCAGGGAGAGCTGCCCACAGTGGGCACAGAGGCCTCCGCCCAGGGAGAGCTGCCCACAGTGGGCACAGAGGCCTCCGCCCAGGGAGAGCTGCCCACAGTGGGCACAGAGGACTCCGCCCAGGGAGAGCTGCCCACAGTGGGCACAGAGGCCTCCGCCCAGGGAGAGCTGCCCACAGTGGGCACAGAGGCCTCTGTCTAGGGAGAGCTGCCCAAAGTTGGCACAGAGGCCTCCGCCCAGGGAGAGCTGCCCACAGTGGGCACAGAGGCCTCTGTCTAGGGAGAGCTGCCCACAGTGGGCACAGAGGCCTCCGCCCAGGGAGAGCTGCCCACAGTGGGCACAGAGGCCTCCGCCCAGGGAGAGCTGCCCACAGTGGGCACAGAGGCCTCCGCCCAGGGAGAGCTGCCCACAGTGGGCACAGAGGCCTCTGTCTAGGGAGAGCTGCCCACAGTGGGCACAGAGGCCTCTGTCCAGGGAGAGCTGCCCAAAGTTGGCACGGGGTATTGATGACGGCAGACAAAGAGCTGCGTGGAGCCGGGGCAGAATGATTTGCTCGTAAAACGAGGGAGAAGGTGCACGACTGCAATTACTTGTTATTGCCGGCAGTGATTCATCTGCGCCCAATGAGCGTAATGGAGGACTGGTATTAAGTAGGTACCAGATGCAGCCATGTATCACCGGTCCAGTCGGAGTGGAGTCTGGGAGGGCAGCGCCGGAGGTCAGCAGAGGGGAAACGCTCTGGTCGTGATTAGAGAAGCAGCGAGCGGCTAATAAAACTGCATCGGTCAATAAATATTGTGAGATATTGTTGTAGACTCATATCGGCCGGCTTTCACATAGATGCACTGCTAGTGGTGTTTTAAGTTGGACACGGTCTGTTCACTATATTTCAGTACAGACATGCAGTAATCTAATTCCAGAAAGCCACAGATACGCTTAAGTGAGATGAATGTGGAAATGGCTAGTAAATAAAATGTTTCATTTTGTGGGGGAAAATGGTTCTAGCTCCACTCAACCAATATGTGAGTGTCTCTCTCAGGAGGTCTCTCTCTGTGTGTGTGTGTGTGTGTGTGTGCGCGCGCGTGCGTGCGTGTGTGTTTTTCTGACTCACTGTGTTTTGCTCCTTCTTCCAGAGTCGTCCAATGCTTCACTGCTGACCAATGCTGAGAAGATCGCTACAATCACCACCACACATGCACCTCAACAACAAGCTGCACCTGAGCCTAGG
The DNA here is from genome assembly GCF_018492685.1 of Alosa sapidissima. NCBI lineage: Eukaryota > Metazoa > Chordata > Actinopteri > Clupeiformes > Clupeidae > Alosa > Alosa sapidissima. The sequence continues at coordinate 35,737,079 of NC_055960.1, forward strand.
CAAGTCTCACACACACACACACACACACACACACACACACTTCTCATCTTCTTTGAAGTTGCCGGATTAAGTCTAAAAGAATTAATCACATTGTGTCTGTCTTTGTTCTCCACAGTACTGTGAACACACTGCTTTGACCCACAGATAGTTACATTTGTCATTATTTCAAATCAATCAAATATTTTCCTATTTTTTGCAACTTGTGAAAGT
>NC_055960.1:35739788-35807288 GCF_018492685.1 Alosa sapidissima
GCCCTTTTAAGTCCTTTCTGCACTAATATAAAGCAGCACGGAGCAGCGTGGAGGTGGTGTGGAGGGACTTAACGAGGCTTTGCTGGAGTGCCCTTGTGTGCGCGCACACACACCCCACACACACCACACCACACACCACACACACACCACACACACACCACACACACCACACACACCACACACAGCGTGGAGGTGGTGTGGAGGGACTTAACGAGGCTTTGCTGGAGTGCCCTTGTGACGCCCCATCACTTGCCCTCCCATCACCCAAAAATACCTGCCGAGCCCAGATGCATCAATTATTCATCCAGATACTTCAGACTGTGTGTGTGTGTGTGTGTGTGTGTGTGTGACATTGCTGGAGGTGATGCGGGCCTTCCTCTCTAAAGCAGAGAATGCCTCAATAAAGCGCACCCATGTCTTGACTGCAAAGCTAATGACCTTGCCTTCCATCTTATGTTTGTTTATTTGCTTCTTTGTTTGTCCTTTGTGCTGCGCGTGTGCGTGCGTGTGTGCGTGCGTGTGTGCGTGCGTGTGTGTGTGTGTGTGTGTGTGTGTCTGTCTGGCTGTCTGGTGTGTGGTTCTGTCAGGACGCAGAGTTTTACTCAGTGGACCTGGAGCGGGACAGTAAGGGCTTCGGCTTCAGCCTGCGCGGAGGCCGCGAGTACAACATGGACCTGTACGTGCTGAGGTTGGCCGAGGACGGAGCCGCCGTGCGCAACGGCAAGATGAGGGTACGTCTACACCGGTCACTTCTTATTCTGTCTTCTACCCTCTCACTCTCTACGTCTATCTATCTATCTATCTATCAATCTATCTATCTTTCTTTCTTTCTTTCTTCCTTTCTTCTAGTTCCACTTGTCTAACTATTATTCCACATCTCTATTGTAACTCTTTATGTTCCCATACGGAGATTCAATTAAATATGACAAATATTTTTAAAGACACTGAAAGCTCACAAAAGCCTTGTTGTCAAGGTATTTGTCTCAGCACAATTCTTTTTTTTTTTGTACCTTTTTCTATTTATTTTTTTTAACACAAACGCCAGCCGGTTAATAGAGTGAGCCACATTACAGAGGAGTAGTGGGGTTTTTTATTTCCCTTTTCCAGGGGCCCGCTCGAGGTGTCTAATGTGTTATTTGTAAAGACAGTCTGTGTGTGGATATTGGCTCTTGTTGCTGTCAGGGGTCTGCCGTGTGGGGAGCCTGTCAGTGGGGTTGGAGGGGGGAGGCTGTGTGTGTGTGTGTGTGTGTGTGTGTGTGTGGGTCTGCCGTGTGGGGAGGCTGTCAGTGGGGTTGGAGGGGGGAGGCTGTGTGTGTGTGTGTGTGTGTGTGTGTGTGTGGGTCTGCCGTGTGGGGAGCCTGTCAGTGGGGTTGGAGGGGGGAGGCTGTGTGTGTGTGTGTGTGTGTGTGTGTGTGTGTGTGGGTCTGCCGTGTGGGGAGCCTGTCAGTGGGGTTGGAGGGGGGGCTTATTACTGGGGCTGGAGATGAGAGACAGGAGCAGCGCTAGCAGCAGCAGTAGCGGCAGCCGTGCAGCTGTGTGCAGCTGGGCATGTGGAGGTGTCAGTGCCGCGCCTGGGTCTGCACACGGCGGAATTCCCCTGACACGGAACACTGACGGATAACTCCAGGCCTGGAGAGGAGAGAGGGGAAAAAAGAGACAGAGAGAGATTGAAAGGGAAGGGGGAGAATGTAGCTCTCGCTCTGTGCTGTCTCAGGCAGGGGTTGTGGGTGCCAACGGGAAGCCTGTGGGTAATGCTGTGAGTGGGGAACAACAAAGAGGATATGTTGTTTTAATCATGTTTATTTCCCCGCTGTCGCTCTCTCTCTCTTTCTTTCTTTCTTTCTTTCTTTCTTTCTTTCTTTCTTTCTTTCTTTCTTTCTCTCTCTCTCTCTCTCTCTCTCCTTCTCTTCTCTTCCTCCTCTCTCCCTCTGCTCTCCATCTCTTCTCCTCCTCCTCTCTGCTCTCTCTCCGTCTCTTCTTCTCCTCCTCCTCCTCCTCCTCCTCCTCTCTCTCTCTCTCTCTCTCTCTCCATCTCTTCTCCTCCTCTCTCCTCCTCCTCCTCTCTCTATCTCTTCTCCTCCTCTCTCTCTCTCTCCGTCTCTTCTCCTCCTCCTTTCTTCACCTCCTCCCTCTCTCTCTCTCTCTCTCTCTCTCTCTCTCTCTCTCTGCTCCTGTGCTGCAGGTGGGCGATGAGATCCTAGAGATCAATGGCGAGAGCACCAAGGGGATGAAGCACGCCCGCGCCATCGAGCTGATCAAGAGCGGCGGGCGCCGGGTGCACCTGGTGCTCAAGCGCGGCGACGGCTCCGTGCCGGAATATGGTGGGTCAATCTACGAAAACATTCCCTTCTCGCCCCTGTTCACCCCCTGAGGTGCCACGCGGTGGGGGTGCACAGGGCCCTGTCATGCTGTGGGGCTCTTGGCCTTCCTCCTCCTGCTGCCTTGTGGGTATTTTCTTTCTCTCTCTCTCTCTCTCTCTCTCTCTCTCTCTCTCTCTCTCTCTCTCTCTCTGCAATCCTCTTCCTCACGTCTGAGTGCCACGCTGGGATCTGATGGGACACTTGTCGGGTGAGGTAGGGGTGAGGGCGTGTTGGGGCTGTCGTCATTGGCACACGATAACACATCAAGAATCAACATTGAAACCAAACAAAAAAAGATTTTTTTCTTTTTCTAACTGGATATATAGTATGTTTATCGATCCGCAGTCATGCATTTGGATGCTATTTTTAACACTGTACAAAAAAAGAAAAGAAGGAACTTTTGTTTGAGTGCATTTCAATGTCCACAAGGCAGAATTTAGGCAGAATTATCATATTTATAATATTTATTAAAGGTGAATGTAAGCTACTGAGATGGGCCTGTATGCGGCTCTTAACGGGGTCGGGGGCAAGGAAGCATTCTAGTTACCATGTCAGTGGGAAGCCACATTACTGTACTCCACGTCCTCACAACTGCTCTTGGATCTATGCTCTGCTCACTTACTGTACAATTTCTAAGTTAGACTGGAGACAACACTTCTCCCAGGAGACCACCCTCATGTCCGTGTTCCATTTTTGTAATGAAAAAGATCGTTTTTTTTCTATGTGCAGAATCATGAGTTGACCCACTTATTAATTAGAAAAAAAAAAGATATTTCTGCATGAAACTGTCAGTGAAGGTCACAATGGTTTTTTTTTTCTTAATTTTGTTCTTTTTTGTAGGCCATTTTCCATAATATTTATGGAAGACTCATTTCAACTGTATTAATCTCTTGAGTAAACACAATTCATCTTGATGCATTTTTGTTGTTGTTGAAAGTCTCAACTTTTTTTGAAGCTTTCATTCATGTATTTTTGTCAAGTTAAGAATGTGATATGACATGTTTTGTCCTGCGCCAATATGACATCTCTGTGAGGTTCTATATTTTTGTAACATTTTGTACTTTTTTTTTTTTTTCTTTTGCATCCTTCCTCATTTCGCTGGTTTTTTTTTTCTTTCTGTTTGCAATGTAAACTGCTTCACATGGTGTTCTGTGTGCATCTCACCAGGTCTGTGGGGTTGGACTCCTTATGCTGCTGTGTGTGTGTGTGTGTGTGTGTGTGTGTGTGTGTGTGGGCTGGGATCCAGTGCTTTCTCTCTGTTACTGTTGATTTTTCACTCAAGGGTGGGGTTATTTCTTGGACAATCTCTATCTTTGATTGACTAATTAAACAAATAAACACCTTTTTCCATTGAAAAGCAAAGGGGATAAGCCTTTATTTCTTCTGCCTGGTGTCTCTCCTCAGTGGTTTAATGTTCTTTGCTCTTCTCCCTGTCTCATTCCTTTGTGTTGGCTTTCACTTTTGTTCTTCTCATTTTATCACTGGGCTCTCTCCTCCTCCTCCTCTTCCTCCTCCTCCTCCTCCTCCTCCAGCGATGGTCGCACCTCACCTTGCCACCACTGCTAGGAATGAAAAGCTTGGAGAGGCCTCGGCCTTTGGAGCCGGCCACAATCAGACCACGGTTTGTAGCTCGCTCTCTCGCCTGCTCGCTCGTCTGTCCATCCGGCGTCCGCCCGCCAGTCGTGTCTTGTGTGCTCCTGCGTCCATTTGAGCCGCACTGCTGACATCAGCTCCATTGTGCAGACAAAACCATTCACCCAGAATGCAATGCAGCGCAGTGAGAAAAATGTGTCTTGCCATCCATCTGTCCTCCGCGCTTCCCCTCCCACGTCATCTCCAGCAGTGGGGACACACAGCATCCCGCTTTTATTCAACGTTCAGTTCCGGGTCACAGGACTTAGAGATGACATGTGACCAATTTGGCTTGTAGATGTATTTTGACTTCTCATTTTTCACATGGTCCCTGTCAATGAGTCCAATTCAGTTTTAAGAAGCATTGCATTGGAGTAAACCGATCCAGTTATATGTAAGCGTATACATTTGGCATACGCAAAGCAGCATACGAAGATGCAGTCTTTATTCTGTGAACCTATGTTCAAGAAATACTTCACAGACATAATGTCTTTACATTTGTAATGTTAAACACCACCAATCTACTCTACAATGAAGAGATTTGACATGTTTTGACAACAGATTTGATATTTTATTTAAACAATGGCCTGTGGGGAATTGCATAATGCGAGCATATTTAAGTACTCTACTAATGATATATTAGGAGTATAGACGTACAAGCGTTTTGAAAAACATGAAGATCTCAAAAAGACATGTTCAGGATTCTTCTGGAAGAAAAACACTATGGGTATGTCTTTGTCAGCATTTTTCAATCAGGGAGCATCATTTTATTGCTGTGACTTTGTACACTCAGGTTTTGCTCAGGAAATTCCAAATAAATTTTTAAGCCCCACCATTCCAAAACTGCATCAAGCCGCACTCATACATTATGCACTTCATAAGCCAGTTTAAAAATACCATTCTGGTTTTGTCCTTTGAATGAAACATTTATGCGAGATGAAAAGCATTGCGTGCGCATGCAAAAGCATGAATTAATTGTGATGCCAGTGCTAAATATAAAAACATGGCTTCTGTGTGCTTAATAAAGTGCCTTTATAATTTCTGCTTAATTGGCTTTGGTTTCTTAAAACCTAAATACATCTTAGAAAATCCACGATTGAATCTTTTTTTTCCTCTAGCGTGCTTGGGTTTTGGCTGGGGCAGCTCCATGTGTCATCCATCGCTTGTTTGTGCAGACAAACTAACACTTCTCGACTGGCTATCAGAAAAAGAGCATCTGCCAACACTAAATAAGCCTCCACTTGTGCCATCTACTCAAATCCTCTGGCTTTTTTTCCGCCTAGCAACAGTACATCAATTCCCAGTCCATATGTCATGGCTAACGCTGTGTTCTCTCCTCCTGCGTAACTCTCATGTGTGTATTCCAGGTGGCCGTAGCGCCGACGGCCCCGGCCCCGGCACCCAAAGCATTTCGGAAGTGAGCGCCGTGCCGACCGACAGTCAGATCCACCCACCATTGGAGTCCAGCTACCCACAAGACTTTCACGAACCATCCCAGAAGGAGAACAAGCGAGGGGCAAGGGACACTGGCAAGACGACAACCAAGAAGAAGGAGCACGGCCAGAGCTCCAGCCATCACCATTCCAATCACCGTCACCGCTCGCCGGACAAGAAGAGCAAGAGCAAGGGCAAGAAGAAGGAGGACAAGAAGTCGTCCAGCGGCGGGCACTCCCGCAGTCACGGCCGCAGCCACCACCACAACAGCCACCACCACAGCAGCAGCCACCACCGGAGGCATCGCTCCCCGGACAAGGGCCGGCGCGCCCGCAGCGCAGAGAACACCCTGGACGGCCGACACGGCGGAGGACGCGGCCGCTCGCCTGGCAGACACCACCACCACCACAACAACCACCGCCACCACTCCTCACCGCACCGCCACAGATCTCCCCACGGGGGGCGCTCTCCGTACCGGGCCCGATCTCCGTACCGGGGACGGTCCCCTTACCGGGGCCAATCTCCCTACCGGGGACGCACCGCTCACCGCTCCCCTCACCGGCACAGCTCGCCTCACCGCCCCCGGTACCAGTCTCCCAACCGGTACCGAGCGCGCTCCGTGGACCCCTACGCCGATCGGGTGGACAACACCAAGCCGGAGAAGGAGGAGGAGGTGGCCCTGAGGGAGCCTCCTCCGCCCATGCCGCCCTCGCGGTCGGAGAGCGTCCTGACGGAGGCGGCCGCCCTGGGCCGGCTGAACCGCGGGGACACCCTGCAGCGCGACGCCTCCAGCCTCCTCCGCGATCCCTCGCCCGTGGACCGCGGCGGCAGCCTCCTGAAGGACCCCGGCATGCGGGACGCCATCGAGAGGGCTTACCGAGACGCCGTGGAGCGAGAGCGCGAGCCCCTGACCCTGCCCAGGGAGCGGACGCCCAACAGCTTCGCCGCGTACAACCGCTACAGCACGCTGATGCGGGGCCGCTCTCCGGAGAGGGAGGACTCTCGGCTCGGGTCCCCAGGGACCCGCTACCGGACACGCAGCCTGGGGAGGGATCTGTCTCCGGAGAGGAGCTACGCGTATTTGGAGGAGGAGGAGGAGGATGATGATGATTACGAAGACGTGGAAGAGACGCCTGACTACTACAGGGTGCCGAGGCCCACCTTCGGCCGTGTGACCAACACACTGCCGGAGCCTAAACCTAAGCCCTACAAAGACAACTCCAGAGACCTCAGCATCTGACCAAGCCTCTCCGCAACCCTCTAAGGCTCCCTCCAACTCAGCCGACCCCACCGAGTGCCCCCTTCATCTGTGGGGCACAAGGACCCTGGAGAAACTAATTCACCCATAAGACATCCATGATCTTCGTGCTCCTTAACAGAGATTCAGAACTTTGAAAACCACTGGAAGAATGATAATAGGGTCTTTTTTTTCCGATTTGATTATTCAGGTTTAGGTGGTGATCTTTTTCTTTTAATTTCTTTCCTGCTAAAGGTGATCCATGAAGTTAACAAATATGTACAAAATACAATTATGTGCCTAACAGAACCATTATTGACCTTTTCGTTGGATGAGAGACAGGCTTTTTAACTGCTGTCTGACTCATTGTTTGTTTTCCTCTCCAAAGGACCTGTTCATGCACCAACCAGCTCTGTTAGTGGTGCTCAGACATAATGCTGTGCATGTCCTTACAGTCTTGCTGTCTTTCTTTTTATCTCTCCTCAGTGCCACTGTTTTTTTAACATTGGACCAGAGTATAGCACAAGCCTGCATTTGTTTGTATATTTTTGACAGTTTGCAGTATGTGTACATTCAGAGGTGATCATTTTAAATGAATAAAGGGAAAATAAAATTATGATAATGTTAAAAATAAAAAAAATAATATATTAAAAGAAAAGGTTTGTCATGTTTTTGTCCAGAAATATTTCTTACGGTGGTGAAGAAATTGAGCCATTTCAAAAGAAGTTTTAAGGAACTTTATCCTATTCCTTGTTCCTTTTTTTTTTGGAGGAAAACGGCCAAGAACAGAGGTCTTTATCTCCTCCCGGTTCAAAGGAGAGGAGTCTCGCTGCTGCTCGCTCTGACTCCTACTCATTAAAATCCCTGTGGGATCCTCTGCCTGGCTCCCTCTGTGACAGGAGGAAAGTTTGTCCCCCAGATGAACACTGCAAAGGGGCTTGAAGCCACAGAGGCCATGCGCTACTCTGAGCCATCAGACGAGAGAAACGTGAGCAGATAGGCAGCGAGGGTGACTGGCGTAACCAGCACACTTTAAAGGGAAACTTCTGGATTTTCTCAATATGGAGCCTATTTTTAGGCCTTTTTAGGTAGAAGTAGGGACATAAATCTAGCATTAGACCAGTCCAATGGGTCCAGTATTGAGTTAGAAAGCTACAGTATCACAGCCAAACAAGTATAATGGATATAATGGTTGGCAGGTGTGCAGGTCAAAGTCAACAGCTAGTTTTCACCATTGATTTGCTCAAAATGTTTGCAAAAAAATACAACAGAGAGACAACTATGTCTGTTTACCTCCAAAACTGTGAAGAGACTGTGACTTCATTTTTTGTAGTTCTGTAGTTTCACTTTTTGTTTCTGTGGTGCTCAATTGGCTATGGGCCAATTTCAAATGTTTTTGTCCGTGTATTAAAAATGTGGACCTAAAAAGATGAAATAATAGTGCCGAGGTTGAAAAAACTTGATGTTTCCCTGTAATCCTCCTTGACCATAATCACTCCTTAAATTGTGGGAATGTTGCCTTTACAGGTGAGGTGCTCCAGCTGGCCTCTCCCGAAACGATCCAGTAGTTCATTATGTTCTATGACCGAGCCCATGAATGTAGAACAAAGTGTTGGTGCTGAACATGCAGTTCTGGTTTAATGCAAATGAGATGAGGTTGAGGGATCAATGATTTAATCAAAGGACGTTTGCTCCAGATGACGGAGGTGCTGGTGGCTACGGTAACGCAGCATGTAAACACCCCACTGAGTTACAAGACCTGCTGCAATATTTCATTGCCAGAGGAAAAGAAGTGTATGATTTGATTCTATTTAAAGGATGAAAAGATGCCATTTGGTTTTGTGAGAATATTTAGTTAGTGTTTGAAACCTCTTCCACAATCACTTCAAAGATGTGATAACTAAGTAAAAATATAAAATGTGAAACCCTTCAACAAAGCCCTGCCTGCTTAATCAATTATTTGTTGCTATGGTACAAACAGCAATTTCCAACTAATCTGTAGTCGATAATCACCAACATATGTGATTCATATATCACTCAAAGTTTGTAGTGTATCCTAGACCTACCGGTACTTTGTTCATCTCAAAGGTCTTCAACATTAATTCACATTACAATTTGGTTGAATGACTTCTTTATTCATTAGCACTTCGAAGACAAATTACCACTTCGGAAATGAATCTTGTGCAAATATCTTATCAGGGCAACTCTGGTCCCGGAAGAATCTATGATTCACACAATGTAAGAGAACATGAAACTGAATAATGCATAACTTGCCTCTGCTACCAGATTTCTCTGCTGAATTTCAGCGTCGCTATTAGATGAAAAATATATGTAATCAGGTTGTTTGCGTAAAGCCCAGATGATGACATACAGACAATTCATCACGCGAGCTCTGAAAGGTAATCAAATTTGTGCTAACGACATCATCATCAACAGCGGCAGAGGTTGGGTAAGGGGAGGGTGGCAAGGGGGCTCGCTGACCTTGATGTGCATTCCCTTGTTGTCATGGAAACACATGAAAGGTTCCCGTACTGTTCAGTCAAACACGATGAAAGTAGAGATGACATGTATTTTCTTTTGGGTAGAGCTCCATTCTCTAGCAACCGAAGGAATCGCTAGTGATTAGTCAAAAATGGCCCTCACTAATGAACTGGAAGCATGAAACGTATGCAAGCTGCCTCTGACTGTTAGATCTTAAACCTGATGGCAGACCAAAAAGGTAGACTAAGTAGGCCTAGGCTATTGAGGCAAGACACATCCACCAAGCTGTGCTATCAACTCAAGCATCTGACCATTACTCATTCAAGATCCCCCCCCCTGACTATGAATGAGAACACAAGGCGTATATATAAGCAGGCATTGTATTAATTTCTCATTCATATATTGTATTTTCTCTGCAGCCAATCAGAGTATTGAAGAGTAATGATGGGGCTCAGCTGAGAAGGTGAACCCAACCCCCCCACACACACACACCTCTCTAAATTGGAGAGTTGCAGACATTGTGGATATTTATTCTCCTTTATCAAGGCAAGACCGTGTGGCAGAGACTTGGAATTTGTTTTCAGCTAGAGATGGATAATTCAGGGTTGCTATAGCTACCTGTAAGTCATTATCACAGACTTCAGAAGATGTTTGTTTTCTTCTCTTCTCACACACCTACAGTACCACAAAGATCTCTAAATGTGGGAATGTGTAGAATTGGAGTCCATGTGCAGCAGCCTACAGGTTTACAGCAAAGATCTCTAAATGTGGGAATGTGTAGAATTGTAGTCCATGTGCAGTAGCCTACAGGTTTACAGGAAAGATCTCTAAATGTGGGAATGTGTAGAATTGTAGTCCATGTGCAGCACTTTCACAGAAGCATTCCATGATTCTGCCACGCTGATTTTGCATCCACACATTCCAAGCATCTTTATAGATGTGATGAAGGCTAAACACAGAAGCATTCCATGATTCTACACACTGTTTTTCCATCCACACATTTCAAGCATCTTCATAGATGTAATGAAGGCTAATCTGCAAGGTTTCATTGTTAATTTTGAATAGGGGAATCTTCATAACCAGTGTAGCCATTAATGTGACATTTTACCTCCCCTATGAGCAACATATGGAAAAATCTGGTCGTTAGGATCAAACATTAGATAAATTGTTTCTTAAAATGACCTTAGACTGACAATGAATTACAATCTTGCTATTTGCCCACAGCCCTTCACAGAGAGGATGTGCAGTTGATTTCACATGACAGATTAGCCACTCTAAAAGCTTTTGAAATTCCATTAAAAACTTCAGTCTAAAAACCAGTGTTCCAGTGTCATCACACAAGTCTTACCCCCTGTCAACAGACAAAAAGGCCTTTTCAGGACACGGCTGGATGAGCGCCACCTCTTTATTACGAAAATAGGTTCAATCCAATGACTTGCCGAATGTAAAATCACGCAAACAACAATATCTATGTCTTTTATAGTCAGACGGTTTTGGGCTGGGCAGATTCACAAACTCCATTCAAACATGCATTTCACCTCCAGACTTCCAGTCTTAAGCAGAACTGAATGGATGGAGAGCTTTTGGAGAAGTCTTTCATTCCATCATATGAGTAAAATCATCTCCCAGTTGTAATGTGTAGCATACGTTTTATTGTTAGTGAGGCTTTGCAGGGGACTGGGTGATCGGTGACTCCGTTTCTTCACGCTGGGGACACCGAGGTGGACGAGACGGAGGAGGCCTCGGTCTTGGACGCGGACGCGGTAGAGGCGCCCTCCTCCTCCTCGAAGGGGTTCTTGCCGCAGAACAGCGTGGTGATCATGCAGTGGCGGAACTGCTTGTTCATGCACACGTAGATGAGGGGGTTGTAGAGCGCCGAGCTCTTGGCAAAGAAGGCGGGCACCGTCATGAAGATGGGTCCGAAGTAGGTGCCCTGGTGCATGAAGATGTACCAGGCCACGCTGGCATAGGGCACCCAGCATACCAGGAAGGAGATGACCATGAGGACGACCATGCGCGTGACCTCGCGCTCGGCCCGCTGCGTGGTCTCGGACTCCTGCTGCTGCGCGGCGGCCGCCTTGACGGTGCACACCAGCCGTCCGTAGCAGAAGCCGATGATGAGGAGGGGGATGCTGAAGTGCACAACGAACATGTAGACCACGAAGGACTCGTTGTTGATCTGGGGCTTGAGGGTGTAGTAGTCGATGCCACAGGAGCACTGCAGGCCCTCGGGGATGTAGCGCGACCAGCCGACCAGCGGCGGCACCGAGCAGGTGCCCGCCATCAGCCAGGTGAAGGCCACGCCTGCGACGGCGTGGTTCTCTCCGAAGCGGAAGTCGCTCACGGGCTTGCAGACGACCACCCAGCGCTCGACGGCAAGCACCACCAGTGACCAGAGGGCGATCTCGCCGCCGTGCGTGGCGAAGAAGCCCTCGAGGTTGCAGCCGAGGCGGCCGAAGACGAAGTAGCCGTGCAGGGACGTGTACATGGTGGTGGTGAAGCCGCCCACCACCATGAAGAGGTCCGCCACAGCCAGGTTGAGCAGGATGTAGTTGAGCGGCGTCCGCAGCCTCTTGTGCTGGACGGTGACGTACAGCGTGAGGAAGTTGATGGGGAAGCCGGTGAGGATGAGGAAGAACATGTACGCGGCCATGCAAGCGAAGGCCCAGGGCTCCGCCAGGTAGAACTGCGGGTACTCGTACGGGCTGCGCACCAGTCCGGTCAGGTTGGACATGGGCACATAGAAATCCGGGCCCTCTGTGCCGTTCATTGCTGCCGAAGGTCCTCGACCTGGTCGCCCAGGCGGTCTCGATGGCTGCCGAAGGTCCTCGACCTGGTCGCCCAGGCGGTCTTGATGGCTGCCGAAGGTCCTCGACCTGGTCGCCCAGGCGGTCTCGATGGTCCGAGAGGGCACAGGGAGGCGTCGTTCCTCAGAGGGCCTCCGAGGGGATGAAGGTGCCAAACCGATCTGGTTGGTCAGCATCTGGAGATTTAGGCCATGTGAGGGGTAATCCAGCCGCCACAGCCAATGGGGTGAGTGTATCTTGAGGCATCATTTGGGTTACACCTGTCATAATCAATTAGCTTGAGGAGATCATATCTAATCTTCCACAGTGGATTATGGAACGACTCAGGTTCTCTCTGAGGAAAGTGAGAGAAAGTGAGCATGTGACCCTTTCATTATACACACACACACACACACAGACAGCGGGAGAATAAACTGTCTAACATTGTGAGAATACGTTGATGGGGTTTTAATTCTGTGGTTCATCACAGTACATTGCACAAATATCAGTACTGTTCTCTGTGTTATGAAACCAGTCACATTCTTCTCTAAAGCACAGTATGTAGGACTATATTTCCCCACAGTTGCCATCTTCTGGACAGTTGTGGTAATTGCACCAAGCCTTGAGAACTATAGTCAGTGGACTTGACTATATGGTGTGTAGGATGTACAGGACACAGTGAGTCCTCTGTACTTGCTCACTCCTGCTTCAGTATGGTGTAGGATCGACTGGTGTGTGCTAAAGTTGCCATAACATGCCCACAGAGCTCATCAGCATTCATGTCTGGCACCCCAACTATGTCACGTTTAATTCAAGGCTGCAGATAGCAGAGAGGCATCCGTCAATATTTGTAACTGACAGAAGCGTTTAGATCAATATATTCACAGCAGCCCATCAGTGTGAAGCAGTATGCCAAGGCTGGTTTGCTGTTAAGGCTTCTGGGTTCATTTATTTAGAACCTCCAGTAGGCAACTGATGATGTCACTTGTCTCCTGTAGAGCAGTTGGAAGGCTCCCTCTACTGTTCACTACAGGTAATGCAACTCTGCATCTGAAAAAAAAGTGTGTACACCATTCTGTAGCAACGACTTTGGAAGCCACACAGCGTGATTCAAATAGCTCCAGAACTATAAATGATGTCCGCATGGGTCTTCTTGAGCACAGCTGATTCAGCGTGCTGGACACCTGTCCACAATTACAGTCAGTATTGCCTCTGACAAACACTGTAGCCTACATGACAATAGAAGTAACTTGAGATTTCATGACCATCTCCCCTCAGAAAAGAGCTGCTTTTATAGCCTCTTTGAAGTGAACAAGACACGCTCAGATGTGCTGTAAAGTCATCGTTCTGCACAGACATCTTTCTTCTTTTTTTTATTTTCCGGCTTGCGGTGATAAACGAATAGTGCTGAGTGAGTAGAGATGTATATTGCATCCATATGAGGGCCAACATGCATGAGGTCATGTATGCATAATATAAACATTTGATTCATCCCTCCGCTGCCATTACAGTACCTGCCGTATCCACACTCACACACACACACACACACACCTCCTCCGACAGGGACTGGTCACTCAGTAGTATAAGCTGACAAATAAGAGTAATATTGTCCAGCATCTTGAAAAATGGCAAAGAATGCCAGCAGTCAGCAATCAATCCCAATCTAAAACGTTAAGACTAGAAGAAAGTTTATGGGTTTATCCAGGTAACTTCTGGAGTAATTACTGATGCATCATCAATGCTGCATCATGTGGTGTCAAACGTGCCATGTTCTTTTGACATCAGTGGTTACTCCTGAAGTTACCGGGATAAGCTCCAGTGTACATAACTCAAGTCAGGGATGTCTACACTTGAAACAGCAGCTGGAGCTAAAGATCTGGGAGGATGCAGCATGAAGACCTTGAAGGTTGAAGGTTGCAGTTGGGCAAGGGACAAAAGCACAGGACACTTAACAATGAGCTTAGGATGAATCCTGACTCCCGCTGGTCCAAACAGAGGGAGAATGAGTGTAGAGAGTGCTTAGAGAGTGTTCATAAATTAATTCATCCACACACAAGACATAAACAAATGAACAAATAATTCAAAAGAACGTTGTCTGTAAGCTCCACAAATCGTGGCAAGACAATTGAATTGATTGTGGACTTCTTAAAGGGCAGCCGTGGCCTACTGGTTAGCACTCTGGACTTGTAACCGGAGGGTTGCCGGTTCGAGCCCCAACCAGTGGGCCGCGGCTGAAGTGCCCTTGAGCAAGGCACCTAACCCCTCACTGCTCCCTGAGCGCCGCCGTTAAAGCAGGCAGCTCACTGCGCCGGGATTAGTGTGTGCTTCACCTCACTGAGACCAAATTTCCCTCACAGGATCAAAAAAGTATATATACTTATATACTTAAAAGAAGGAGAAGAAAAATCTATAAATGAAATCAAACAAAAACAAGATGCCGGACAATGTGGAATGAGGTGGGTGGGTGTCATCAACTGACACTTGCACCCTCAGGTTAATTTACTTTCGGGTATCTGGTATATTTACTTTATATTTTTGGTACATTTCGCACAAGCGGAACATAACTGTAGTGACTGTTCCGCTTGTGTGAACTTGTTCTTAAACTGTTTGTTTAAGAAAAATAGTCATGCCAATGTATTCAGCCTGGAAACCTTAGTTTTATTGGGTGTTGGGTTTTAGTGTAAAGATCCAGCTTGTCATAACTCAGGAATACTGGAGTCCGCAATCTTGTGGTCACTTCACACACCTTGCCATGGCCACTTAATTCTTCTCTGAGAGGAGAATCCAGATGTAGGTCAATACTCTAAAAAGATGTTCCAGATGTTTCACACTCTTAGGGATATATCGTTGTTTCTATGCAGTGGTAATTAAAAACACTCAGAGTTCTTCACACTGTTAGAACAGAGAAGAGGGTGGAGGGTGTTGGGGTGAGGGATACTGGTTGAGGCATGCTAATAGTTAAGGGTAAGTGCCAAGACAAACACCCAGACAAGATATACATCTGTTTTTGGGGCCACTGCTAAAACTGGAGAGCAATAACGATAATACAGAGACTCGTATGCAATAAACATGGTGGTGGACAATGGTGTTTTGTGCGGTCTGGCATTGTTAGCATACTCCAGTCTTGGAGTAATGAAGTCCATTTCTTTTCCCCGAGGCTGATCTGGACTCTCGGTCTCACCAAACAATCCTGAGAGTTGCTCCAGCTTTTCTTTTTAAAGATCTCTTTTTGTTTTTCCAGAACAAAACCCTTTTGCCCTCTCCGACAATGAAAACACACTTCGCTCTGACCAACACCGATCCGATCATACACTTCTTCCTCTCTCTTGGTCTTTATTG
Organism: Alosa sapidissima; assembly: GCF_018492685.1. Classification (NCBI taxonomy): domain Eukaryota; kingdom Metazoa; phylum Chordata; class Actinopteri; order Clupeiformes; family Clupeidae; genus Alosa; species Alosa sapidissima. The sequence goes on from NC_055960.1 coordinate 35,755,058, forward strand.
ACTGAGGAACAAAAAGTGTGTGTGTGTGTGTGTGTGTGTGTGTGTGTGTGTGTGTGTATATAGGGGGGTGGAAGGCAGGTCTTTCCTCCAGACAGGGGGATGAGGTTTGACTAATGGCCAGACTTCATCCAAACCACCACTCAGGCCCCTCTGAGATGGATGGGGAGATCTTATGAACTATGTGTCCTTACCAGAGTCTGTTTACCAGCCCAGAGGGCCCCCCTCCCCTCCAAAGCGCCAAACAATATAGCTGCAGTTGTTGTCTCCTTCGGGGACTCAGAGCAGACTCAGAGCAGACGTCTGGGTCAGTCAAGCTGGGTTTCATTCTTGTCACAATGACAGTCGTGTCAGTTCCCAGTTCTGTGTCAGTTATCCCAGAGGAAACCTGTCACCACTTGATAGCTCATTTGAAAGCAACCCTCTGACAAGTGAGCACTGAAATGAAAAGGCATGATAACTACTAGTATAACTTGTTTTTATTAGGGGCAAGTGTCATGGCATCTTAGCTTATTAGCGTGTAATTAGATCTCTATGCCCGCAGAGCTACATGGTAACTGATCCTTTGATGGAGTGCAGTTCACATGGAGAGCGGTTGTGTAAACAGGCCTCATCACTGTTCCTGGCCACTCCTAGCACTGTACTCTCCACAATATCATCAACACAAGAAAGACACGTAGAAAATTCATAGCCTGCCTCACATCCCTACATCTCCCCTGCAGCGCTCTACAATAAGTCAACCACAGAGAGCTAGCAGTGCCGTTTTTGAACTGTGACCCACAAAAATCTGACTCATATTGTCTCTCCCTCCCTGAGTTTGGCCCTGACTCGGGTATTCATAGTCTCGGCAGGCCCAGTCATCTCCTGAGGTAAGTGGGGCTTCCTTCCTAGAATTCATGGGTTCATCTCTTGTTTTTGGGAAGGTGTGAGTATGTCTTCAGATTCAGGTCAGACGGTAAGCTGGCGTGAGTGATACCGCATCAGAGAGGTGGAGAGAAGCAGCGTCACATCCACTGGAAGTCTACGCCCCGGCGTGATAATGCGCGCCTCAGGGGGTGGAAGTAAGCGTATAGGTGGGGACAACAATGGCTGACGGGTGCGGTGGCTGACGGGTGCGGTGGGTGGCGGGGGTGGTGGGTGGTGACGGGACGTCCAGGTTCAGCTGACCAAGCGTCCCCACCTTGGCCAGGCATGTGTTGCACAATCCCGAACGCGGAATTCTACACGTTTGGGAAGTCCCTGGGGGGGGGGGTTGTGTGTGTGTGTGTGTGTGTGTGTGTGTGTGTGTGAGCGTGAGGAGGGGCTGTTGGGGCCAAGCTGCCTAGCGGAAACAGGACTAGACTGTGTGTGCAGTGGACGTGACATGAAGTGACTTGCGTCCGCATCTGACGCAGCTCGTAGTGAGGTCACACTTGCGCCAGACCGCCGGGCTCTCTGTGCTTGTCTCGGGAACTGTGGGAAAAGGCCAGTGAGCATGCCCAGTGTGCTCGGCCAGATCAGACCAGACCAGAACAGACCCACACCTCGGGGGAGAAAAAGCAGATCTCGCTCAGAGTTTCTGCCTGGGGGGGGTAGAAGCACATAAACTCCCATCACATCTGACTCCAAGCTCTACATCAACTTTATGTTTTGCTGTGCCTATACTTGACTGATTATAACTTAAAGTAGGTTAAATCTTTTTTTTTCTTCTCACAAACTCGGTTAGACAATAATTATTTTGTTTCAGAGTTTGTCTGTCTGTGTGTGTGTATGTGTGTTTGTGTATGTGTGTGTGTGTGTGTGTGTGTGTGTGTGTGTGTATGTCTGTGTGCGGGGGCAGAGCAGTATAAAACAATTCACCCATGTTATTTGGCTGGCCTCTCCCGCATTGCTACTGGCAGATTTATGCTGCTGATCCTTGAGTTTAGTGTGAAAGTATTAGATCCATAAATACATGTGAGCGTGGCACAGTATTTACACAGAGTGCATACTGTACGTGCACACAGCCGTGGGTCTGCCTTGACATTGCGCAGGGCCTGGGAATTTGTTGAACAGTTCCCGTCTCTATTACACACACACACGCACAGACACAGCGTATGTGCCCGGACTTGAGCGCTCTTTCCCGTCACCGTCTGTACAGCGCACTCGCACTAGACAAGTAGGATGACGTCCACAAATCCGTCGTTTTTTTCCCGAGCCAGAGGGCCTCTGGAGAGTTGCGCAACCAATGGGCTATTCCTCCAAGACACACATGCGGGCCCAGCGCCATCACTCGGTCACCCCTCTTGTTATTGTTTTTGTTGGGAGCAAAGTGTTCTGGCTCTCTGGGGCGTCACTGTGTGCCTGGCTGCAGTAAGGACTCTGATTAAAAACTGCCACAGTAGCAGCGTCAGCGTCATCGCTTACAGCCTTTAACCAAACGACCAGTAGGATTACTAATGCTGTTGTTTACTTCACACACACTCCAACCTAACTCAAAAGACAAGATGTCCAAATAACAAAAAATACCAGCTCTCCAGCTCTCCTCCATGATGACACTCTTTTTGACTACGTATCTGAAGTGGGATTACTGGTTTTTACATTACAAGTCTCAGTGCTGCGATGAGTTAACATCCTGAGGGATGATGGGAAACGGAATGCTACCATAATGTACACTAAAGCATACAGATTAGATCTGAGGGATTATGGGAAACGAAGTGCTACCATAATGTACACTAAAAACATACAGATTAGACCTAGCATATGGTCTCCATTGTGATGTTTAGCATTTCATCTCTGGAGTCATTGTGTGGATTTGCTGTAGATCTTTTATGTGGTGACCCAAAGGGACCTCTTTAACCTTTGAGCTGTAAACTAATCGACCCTGTCTGCACACAAAGGCTTCGTAAAAGTCTTCAGCTGAGCAAAGTGTTAAAGTGAGAAGATGATGTCAGGAGGACACACTTAAAGCCCTTGTGCCCTGACCTGTAATTTCCTGCTCTGGCCGGCTCTGTGGCCTGTCAGCCACGACGAGGGGGCCCGTGGGGGGGGGGGGGGGGGGGGGGGAAGAAGACGTCAAGGTGCGTGTTATTGTTTTAACGAGACTGATGTGATCCATCAGGTCATAAACGGCTCAAGAGGATGTTAGCGGCGAGCAGGACGGCGCGTGGAATGTCCTCTGTAACACACACACACACGCAGACACATACACAGACACAGACACAGGCACATTCATAAAAGTAGGCTTTTGAGGTGAGCTTTGATGTGTGACAGCCAGTATCACGGCCGACCCAGATGAGCTCATCCAGAGGCCAGATGAGTGGGAGATTTACGAAGCGCGTCGCTTGCGGGCTGGGGGGGGGGGTATCCATCTTCAGAATCCTGCTCCTTCTGCTTCATTCCATCACCCTCGTCCTGCACCCCCCCCCCCCCCCCCCCCCCCCCCCCCCACACACACACACACTCACACACACCCCCCCCCACACACACACACCCCCCTGGCTGATAACATAGAGGGGCTCCTGTGCTTCGCAGTCATGCGTCAGAGTGCACGCTGTCCATCACAGTCCGAAATATCAGCCGCGATATCATGAAACCCTCGTCAGCAAAGCCGCAGCTGGTGGTCTGGTGACCGCGCATGTGGATATGGAGTACGAAGGAAAGTCAGCGCCTGGCCGATGTATAGACCAGAGACTCTGGAAGAGGGGGGGCGGGGGGGGGGGGGGGGGGGTCCATGCTGGGGGAGAGACTCTGAGGGACTTTCAGACCCACTGCTCCATCCCTCCCAGAACCCCCTACAGAGACTCTGTGTGCTGCCTCAGCAGAAAGGCTGATAACCAACCCCCCCCCCCCACCCTCTCTCACACTCAGGCCCACATCTTCCCTGAACAGGGAGGACAGCAGAGAGAGAGAGAGAGAATAAGAGAGTGAGTAAAGAGAAGAGAAGAGAAGAGGAGAGGAGAGGAGAGGAGAGGAGAGGAGAGAAGAGAAGAGAAGAGAAGAGAAGAGAAGAGAAGAGAAGAGGAAGAGAAGAGAAAGGACTAATGTTTCTGCGCCCTCCTGTCTTCACGCTAATAATGAAGCGGGCGAGTGTTTTCATTAGAGCGCATTCCTCCGCATGCTAGCGCTATCAGGGGCTGGAGAGTGGAGCGCACTGGTCAGAGTGGAGCGCACTGGTCAGCCCCCAGCCTGGGAGAGGGGAGAGGGGAGTGGGCCGAGGGCCGCGTGAGTGAAGACAGACGCCCCAGAGAGCTGGATCCCCAACAGAGACGGACGTGGAGGAGCTGTGGAAGATGGGGAGAGAGAGAGAGGGGGAGACAGGGAGAGAGAGGGAGAGGGAGAGAGGGAGAGAGAGGGAGGGAGAGAGGTAGAGAGAGGTAGAGAGAGAGGTAGAGAGAGAGGGAGGGAGGGAGAGAGAGAGGGAGGAAGAGAGGGAGAGAAAGAGGGATGCCAGGCACATCTTTGATTCCCATGGGAGGTGTGAGTGGGTCCATGGCTACACAGACACAAACAGATGCTGAGTCAGGCATGCACACAGACACACACCCACATACATACTTACACACACACACACACACACTCACAGACACACACACACACACACACTCACAGGCACACACACACTCACAGACACACACACCCTACACACACACACACACTCACAGGCACACACACACTCACAGACACACACACCCTCACAGACACACACACACACACACACTCACAGGCACACACACACACTCACAGACACACACACCCTATACACACACACACTCACAGGCACACACACACTCACAGACACACACACCCTATACACACACAAACATATAGGGGACACAAATTCCCTTTTGAGGAATTAATGTGCTGCAGGTGCACGCGCTGGGGGCTGAGCTGGAGTAATGCACTTGAACTCCTGAGACAAAGAGAGGTGTGGGTGTGTGTGTGTGTGTGTGTGGGGGGGGGGGGGGGTCTTGGATCAGAGACCTGGCAGCTGCTTCTCCTCTCACTCACATAAGCAAGGAGGCCTCAGCAAAAGATGAGGGATTGAGGGAGACGGTTTGTTTTCGTTCTTCTTTCGTGTTTTGTTTGTGTGCATGTGTGTGTGGGAGGGTGTGTGTGTGCATATGTGTGTGGGAGGGTGTGTGTGTGTGTGTATTTGCTCATACCCACCTGTGTCTGTTCATGGCCTCTGCATCATCACCCATCCCTGGGTATCCCTCACACTGCAGTGAGTCAGAGAAGCTTCCGTCCATCTGAGGGGCCACACAGCACCGTTTTGTCGAGTGGTCACTGCATGAGGCCACACAGCACCGTCTTGTCGAGTGGTCACTGCATGAGGCCAAACAGCACCGTCTTGTCGAGTGGTCACTGCTGTGGGGATGGACAACACAGATGTCTCTCAGTCCTGGACCAGAGCGACTGGCTGTTATCAGGCTCATTATATCTGGACTCTCTGCGTCAGCAACACACACACACACACACACACACACAGGCACACACACACACACACACACACCTCCCCTTCAGTAATGAAGCAGCTGGGAGGATTATCTGTCAGCTGGGGCTGGTGTGGAGGAAGCCAGAGCTGGAGGGACGCAGAGCAATCTGTTCCCCAGACACCCAACTTTCAAAGCCCCACTCAGAGCAGCACACAGAGGTGAGGTGACAAACCCCGAGGGAGGGGGGGGGGGGGCAGCATCTGGACTAAGAGAGAAGAAACCAGCTAAACATGTCTGTGGTCGGTCACATGATCACATGATTCACCCTTGGCTGTTAGTGCTTTTTACCTTGATGTTCCAGCCACTTCTGCATTCGGTGACGTGACGTCACACTTGAAACATGTTGATGATGATTTATGACGGACTGATAGTTAGCTTAACGCATATCCTCGGCCTTTGATTACTGCGCACTTATGGAGCAGATGTGACCTTTCGAGGAGGCATCTGGTGTCTCCTAATGCAGCCCTGACTCCTCTAAAGGCCTTTAATGACCTCCGCAGGACCCCATCCCTCAACCTCCGACAGGGGTGACGGCCTCTCTACTGTTGTTTTCAGATTATATTAGCACTCTCACAGATGCATTTCATTTCCTGATGTTTTCAATAAATAGCCAGAAAGAAACAATTACGAGACGTAATGTGTAATGAGGGGAGAACTGGATAAAGATCTACAATTTAACGTGTATCTGAATATTTTCTTTCATGAGAGCATTGCAGTTAAATATTGAATGATAGTACATGTAGTCGATAATTTCAGCCAGAATAATCAAAGAAATGAAGTCTAGTATTGTGTTCCAATCTTGAACTTCAGCCAAGTGAATGACTGTATCCCATCCACTGAACATTCATCTATGATGTCTGAGCAAACTTGACTGAGTTACATGTTGCCATGACTGCTGCCTTTAATCTTCATCAAACTGAAAATGAAAAACAAACAAAATCCATACTGTTGTTAGCCTGAGTCTGTCCCCACTCTCACATCAATGCGCCTCCTCAGGGTAGTGAGAGACACGTACTGGGACACAAAGAGATAACAGAAAAACACGAGGCGGAAAAAAGTATGTATACTGTCCAGAACCTGTTAGATAAACCTCCTAAATGAATGTTTACATCCCATCCCTTCCTAAGCGTACACGTTTCTGTACATCCAAGAGCTATACATCCTGAAGTCCAGCACTCTTATGCTGTGTTTACGGAACACTAGTGTCCTCCTTCCTCTGGACCACATGGCGCTAAGACACTTCTCACTTCTCACTTCTGACCACGGCGCTAAGACACTTCTCACTTCTGACCACGGCCAGCACACAGCGCTAAGACACTACTCACTTCTTGCTTCTGACCACGGCCAGCACACACAGTTGTCCAGCACATCTAGAGGAGCTCACGTGTCGGCGGTTCAGAGATACCTCTTGTCCTGTACTGATGGTGGTGGTGAGGAAAGGTCAGAGCTGGTGAGGCCCAAGCTTGTCCTCCTGCTGCAAGGCTTCATTTTGCACGTGTTGAAGGATGCAGAGCAGGCTGAGTAGAGCAGGTCTCTGTCTGGACGCACGCACGCTTGCCCACTCCACACACACTTGCCCACCACACACACTTGCCCACTCCACACACACACACACTTGCCCACTCCACACACACTTGCCCACTCCACACACTCCACACACGCTTGCCCACTCCACACACACTTGCCCACTCCACACACACTTGCCCACTCCACACACACACACGCTTGCCTACTCCACACACGCTTGCCCACTCCACACACGCTTGCCCACTCCACACACACTTGCCCACTCCACACACACTTGCCTACTCCACACACGCTTGCCTACTCAACACACGCTTGCCCACTCCACACACGCTTGCCCACTCCACACACTCCACACACGCTTGCCCACTCCACACACGCTTGCCTACTCCACACACGCTTGCCTACTCCACACACGCTTGCCCACTCCACACACGCTTGCCCACTCCACACACGCTTGCCTACTCCACACACGCTTGCCCACTCCACACACGCTTGCCTACTCCACACACGCTTGCCCACTCCACACACGCTTGCCTACTCCACACACACTTGCCCACTCCACACACGCTTGCCTACTCCACACACGCTTGCCCACTCCACACACACTTGCCCACTCCACACACGCTTGCCCACTCCACACACGCTTGCCCACTCCACACACGCTTGCCTACTCCACACACGCTTGCCCACTCCACACACGCTTGCCTACTCCACACACTCCACACACGCTTGCCCACTCCACACACGCTTGCCCACTCCACACACTCCACACACACTTGCCCACTCCACACACACTTGCCCACTCCACACACACTCCACCCCCCCCGCCCCCCCCCCCCCCCGGTCTGTCAGAGGGACCCCGTTCCGTTCCGTCTCCCGCGGGGTCTGCATGTGCGTTTCTCGCCATTATTGCGCTGCCACGGAATGTAAAATAATAATAGTGCAGTGAAGGAAAATAATGAGAGAGCTTGATCGGAAGTGAGTAACCCCCCCCCCCCCCTCCCCACCACCACCCCCCCTTACACACACACACACACACACTCCCCCCCTTTCCTCCCTGCTCGGGCTAATCCAGGTGCTGACGGAGAGCTGATTTCTTTGTGCTGGGGTTTTACAGGACGTGTTTCTGAAACTCCCTCTCAGATGGGAAAGATCGGATGCACCATGGGAGGCTCACTTCCCGCTTTTCCCACACCACCAGTCGCTCTGTGTGTGTGTACTGTATGTGTGTGTGTGTGTGTGTTTGTGAGTGAAAGTGTATGCACTGTGTGTGTGTGTGTGTGTGTGTGTGTGTGAGTAAAAGTGTATGCACCTTGTGTGTGTGTGTGTGTGTGTTTCTGTAGAACACACCTTATGTATGTGTCTGTGTATGTGCTGTTCTCCTCTTGAGTGCAGTATTTGTATTATGTTTCTGTGTGTAAGTGTATGTTCGTTGTTTGTTATGCAGCATAAACTAACAAGCGACAACCACAAGCAGCCATGTGTATTCTACTCCCTCGTCTGAGCCCGACGCCACTGGTGCAGGTTGCCTTGATCAGGTCCCCTGTGACGGGTCGCATTGAGCCGTGCTGTGAAGCCCTCCTGTGTTGGGTTTCTTTGGTGCTTTCCCATGCTAAACAGCCTGCGCTGAGGGACCCTTCCAGACAGCAGTTTTATCTGTGTCAGCAGAACGGCTTTCGTCACTCTGTTTGTGTATGAGAATCAAGGCCTTGTTTGTGTGTGTGTGCGTGTGTGTCTGTCTGTGAGCAAATTGTCTTGTCTGTGTTTGTGTGTGGGTGTGTGCCTGTGCTATAGGTTGAGTGAGAGTGTGTTTGTTTGTGTGCTTGTGTGTGTGTGTGAGAGAGAGAGAGAGAGAGCAAATTGTCTTGTCTGTGTTTGTGTGTAGGTGTGTGACTATGCTATAGGGTGTGTTTGTGTGTGTGTGTGTGTGTGTGTTTGTTTGTGTGTCTGTGTGTGTGAGACTGTGTATTTGTGTGGGAGCCTGTGTGAGCGTCCGCTGAGTCTGCACTCATGTTTGTGGCTTACCTCCCTGCTGGTTTATAAGGCTTTGATGCTGTGGATGGGGAATGAGAGTGCACTTTGGTTAAACAGGCCCCTTTTTTCATCCTTTTTTTAGTCCCCCCCCCCCCCCCCCCCCCACATCCTCTGCACCAGACACAGCTGGACTGTGAGCTCATCCCTAAGAGATGGTTCTGCGCCAGACAACACCACATTCTTTCTTACAGTCTATAAAAAAAACACACTAACACCCCTTCTTCATTTTCACTGCTAACTCCAAAAAAGCAACAAAAAAAAACCAAGCCCATCAGCACTTGATAAGTCGACTTTATAAGACGTCTTTGAAATACAAGATATGTGGGATATGACATTGAGCCTTCAGTGTGGTAGTGTGGCTTGCCCATAGCTCTGGGTCGACACTGGGCCAAGTGTTTGAGACGAGCGTGTAATTGCCATAATAGTTTACACGCCGGGGTCACAGCGGCCACCCTTATATAAGTCGTCCAACAACAGCGCTCTTTGATTAACATACACAGACCGAAACAAGCAGCAGATTGATAGTGGCCGACCGCCGACCGCTCTACGGACCACAGTACAGTAATGTGATTTAAGACCTGCAGTCGATCTCAGCCAGGCCAGAGGCCTGCCCTCATATCTGCACTGTTCTACCAGTGGTCTATGAAGAACTCACAGGTGTGTATTTAGCGCCTGTTTGCACCGACGGCGGCTATTTTTATATTGAAGTCCTACAAAGTTCAGCGTTCACAGCGCTCAGCGCCCTCGGAGGCAAAAAGCCCTTGGCGCTGACCGTTTACTTTCAAGAGCGCTGAAAGTTGAAATCTTTTAGAACAGCGCTGGCCTCGTCAACATCACTTCTCTCTCGACGACCAATCAAAACTTTGTAACCTATCAACAAAAAACACTTGTCAAAGAGCTCTGAAAATGAGGTTGAGGGCGCTGTCAACACAAAAAACGCGAAAGCCCCCCCCCCAAAAAAAATTAAATAAATAAAAAAATAAAAAAATACACCAAATAAGGAAGGCCTATATATATAAATTGGGAAAATAAAGATGTAGATTTTGGTAGTTTGGTCTTTTCATGTAGCCTTGGCAACTAGCCATCTAGTAGCCTACAGGCCTGAATAATATGCTCGTGAATTCACACTTGTTAAACTCATCTCAACATGTCTTTTGCAATCATTTAACCCGGTATGGGTAATGCTAAAGTCACTGTTACAAACAGTGTAGCGTGCAAGACTGGCCTATCATTACTTTTTACTCTTATGAGACAAGGGTACACTTTGAAATGTGTCTTACATTTTCCTTTTTTTGGGGCACTGACATGACGCTCCTTTTGCTAGATACACTGAACTGATTCGGTTCGGACACACGCACCACCCCTCGCTCTCTCCCTGTCGTGTACGCGCTACACTCAGATGCTCACGTGATTTGAAGTCTCGGTCTCGCGTGCGCGCTCTTGCTCACTTGCTCTAGATTCCGGGAGATATGCGGGAGACTCCCGGAGCTTCTGGGAGACTTGGGATGTCTGAGATTAGCTTATTACCATAGATTAACTTATTAGCATAGATAGCTTATTAGTCAATATGCTGGTCCCCTGGTCACAATCAGTTGAAAACTCCTGATATATTAGAGTAGACACCCTGAAAGTGTCTGAGAGAGAGAGAAATAAAAGAGGGAGGGAGAGATAGAAAGAAAGAGCGATAGGAAAACACTGGCACAGCTCGCGTGAAAGCAACATGAGTGTACTACTCTGGTGCGCTCTTAAAACCTGCTCAATTACTCCACAAAGTCCCGCTCCAATACCGACAACAAAGACTTATTTTGAAGTGAATGCACAGGCCTCGCCAAAGCACAGCCGCTCGGCCTTGAACTGTTCCACAGGCCCGGTGTGGGAGGACTGTGCCCCACCTCAGAGAGAGGCCCAGCCTTGCTGCAGTAGACGCACTTTCACACAATGCAGCGCGAAACCCGGAAGGGGCAGGAAGGAAGAATTAATAATGCGTCCGTCATAGAAAACGCAGACGCAAGGGCTCGTATCTTTGGCCGAATACATCCGTTTATTCAATCAACTGCTGCTTAATACATGGGATGTCAGAGTGTATGTGTGTGTGTGTGTGTGTGTGTGTGTATACATACTGTATGTGTTTTTTTACTTTCTTATGGCCCACCAACCAAGCCCAAATGCTTTAAACATGTGAAAGCACTCTGCAAATTAAACAACACTTATTCAATACCCTTTATGACCCTGTATCGGGCCGTTGGGGTTGGGGTTGGGGTACAGGAAGTGAGCTTGGGGTGCAACTGAGGCTCATGTCTGGGATAGTTTAAGGTGTGTGTGTGTGTGTGTGTGTTGTGTGTGTGTGTGTCTGTGTGTGTGTGTGTGTGTGTGTGTGTGTGTGTGTGTGTGTGTGTGCATGCGTGTGTGTCTGCGTTGCATTCTGGTGATCATGGAGATTTCTTGAGGTTTTGGGCCTCCTTGGTGTTGATGTGTTTTTGTCCTTGTCTGAGACAGGGAGCCAGGGCTGTGGTCATGCTGTTGGACTTAAAAGGATGTGCATAATTTAACTCTTAATTTCCAAATTCAGTACAGAGGACCAAAGCTGAGAGAAACCCAATGAGGTCCTTTTCTGAGGTCTGCTATGATTTGCACTGACTCTTGAGTTGGAAAGCCATGACACATGAACCCCAATCACTTGTTTTTTTTCTGTTTTGTTTTTTAATACTTTTGTATCTGTCTCTGTCTCTGGAAATAGGATAGTTGTCAGGAGAAGCATCTCAAACATGCATTGAATTAATGTGTGGTGGCATCACTGGATAATTATCTCAAGAGCAGTGGTGATATGCTATGATTTGGGTTGGTTTGCCACAGTTCTGTAAGGCTTTGAACTCATGACATCCGAGACATGCCATAGCTGTAAACCAAAAACAGCCCGATGGTGACACCTCATAGATCCGAGTTTATATTCTACATGGCAAAAATGTGAAAAAGGCATCTCATTCATCATGGATTGATTCCAGGATCTCTGAGCACACGCCAGTTGTAAGAGACAAAAATGTTTATTGTGAAAAGTTGCATAGTGAACTGTCTTTGTTAACGGGAATGACTTACCAAAACCATTTGTTTGTCAAACTCTTGGAATTTCTGGACAGTGTTACAATTGTCTCTGCCTGTAGAGCCATGGTGTTTGTTTACGAGGCCTCCTCCTTAAGAGAACACACAAACACACTTATTTTAGAGCATATCTGACCTGAGGATCTGAGACACCATGTATAATTAAAGGCTGGGTTTGCAACACAAACAATCAAAGTACCTCCAATCTCTCTCTCTCTCTCTCTCTCTCTCTCTCTCCCTCGCTCTCTCTCTCTCTCCACTCCCCATTGTCTAGTGACAGTGTTTGAGAGGATTTTTACTGTCACCGCTGCCGTTTAGATAAACCATCCTTTGTCTCTATGGGATCAGATCACAGCAGTGTAACCTGTTGCTTCACCCATTGTTTCTAAAGAATCTTGGCTTCTACAGTATAATCAACCCCAGTTTAGTCTTAACTTCTCAATTCAATTTCAATTCAAGAAAGCTTTATTGGCATGAACGTTTCAATAACATTATTGCCAAAGCTCCATTACATGTACACAAAAATATAAATAAAATAATGTTTAACAGAACTGTAAATTAAGTAAGACATAAAAGTTAAGCGACAATTCTTCTCTCTCTCTCTCTCCCTCTTCTCTTCTCTCTCTCCCTCTCTCTTTCTTCTCTCTCTCTTCTCTTCTCTCTCTCCCTTTTCTCTCTCTCCCTCTTCTCTTCTCTCTCTCTCCCTCTTCTCTTCTCTTACTCCCTCTTCTCTCTCTCTTTCTTCTCTCTCTCTTCTCTTCTCTCTCTCCCTCTTCTCTTCTCTTACTCTCTCTCTCTCTCTCTCTCCCTCTTGTGCTGTGTACTCCCAGTCTCTTGCCCTAGTTTAGTTCTCTGCTGAGAAAGGCTGAGAACGACTCCAGAGGGAAATGTCCACATGTTGGATGAGACGAGAGACTCAAACAGGTGGCCAAACCAGCGGTCAAGTTCAACCGTCTGCAGACAGACTACAAACATGATACACGAACATGACCAAGGGCAAGCTTCATAAATCAGCTGGCAGATATATTTTTAGTATATTTACAATTTACACAGAAGCGTATTTAGTCTACAGTCTACAAGTCTACAAAAAGATAAGACTCAACTTGATAATAAATACTGGCTTTGAACGGAAGGATTACAGTAAAAGTTTGCTTTTTGGACTCATGAATGTATACAGCAGGTAAACAGGAACATTAGCTGGACAGGCAGATTTGACACTCACATCCTGTATTTACAATCTAGGCTAATTTCCTGACCAAAAAATAAGAAAAAAAAGCTTGAATTCAACTATTGGTGGTTGGACATTAAGATGTTTGTATTGAATTTCCTCAGCACCTCCTGAATGTACCGACAGACCATAATTCCTGAGCTCAGCATGATGTCTCTAGGCATTAGTCCAACGCTGATAGGTTCCTTTTCCCATGATTCTGAGACTGAAATATAAAGGGCGGTCACCTCAATATTTACAAGGACTCTGTTGCCCCCCACCCCAGATCCATCTTCCTCCTTTCCCTCCGTTGCTGGAGACCGGACAGAGCCTCTGTGTTGTCCTTGTGTCATCCACTCCGTCCACTTCCTGTGAAGAGCGACGCAGACACGGAGGCTCAGGCGCAGGGGCGTCCATGGCCCAGGGAGGTGAGGAAGTCCCATGGCCTCGTGGGACCTCATCATATTGGGATCTAGGGGGCATCTCTGGCCTGTAGTCCCACGGCCGCCCGCGTTATCGCCAGCGTCCATCTGCACGGCCCGAACAAAGTGCTCTCGACTGTCCTCGAGATAATTGGGTGGGCTAGAGACCGACGCACACGGAAGTGCGTATTCCTGTTTGAAGAGATACTGCCAGAGCTGGGTGGTAAAAGCCTCATCCCAGACTCTGCTGTGTGCCAGCGTTTTAATGGGACGCTCGAGAGAGATGCCCAGTCAATGGATGCCACCTCTCCCCTGGCATTCTACACAGTCTGCTTGAGTGTGGTCTGCCATTTTGTTTTCCCTCCTGTTTCACATTCCTCATTCCTCATCTCTCGGCAGATGCATTCCAAGCAATTCCATGTGATTAAGGAGGAGATGAGGCAACTGCCAAGCTTGGTTTCCGCTTTCAAAAAATTGTTTGAGAGTTTTCAATCAACTGCATACTAGCTGTGCTCACAAACAGCTCTGGCTGACGCGAGAGGAGAATTTGATCTACCGCAGTCTCGCATGCAGAGCAGTAGAACACCAGTGCCAGGTGAGATTGGGCCCGGGCGGACGATCGGGTGACAACACAAGGCAGTATCAAGGAGTTCATCTCATCAGGAATGCCAGTTTTAAAACAGCAGGAATGAGCCAGCAAGGAGCCATAAGAAAAATGACACTTATTGTGAACAAGCAAATAAAAAACATTAGAGGTGGTTCAGATCGGCGTCACTTACACAAGACAGTGTTAAAGGAGAGGAGGTACAGACACAAGACAGTGTTAAAGGCACACTATGCAGGTTTTTTAGCTTAATATGCAAGTTTTTTAGCTTCATTGACCTTCATTTACCAGCTTCATTGGAATGGTTATATGACTTTTTTCAGGTTGAATGGTGGCCGTCTCGCTTCCCCCTAGCACCTGTGAGCGGAAAAACCACCCTTGCAACTGTGGGCCGGCGGGCCGACGGCCTCAGTATCAGGTATAACGAGTGTAACGAATTGCTTTACTGCATTCAAATACACATACACGCCAGGCACCGGCTAGAAAAAGGTAGCGATGGAGTTTCTCAGCCATTCGTCATGACAGAGCAAGCGAAAAATAAGCAAAAACCGAAAAAAAAAAAACAGTAAGGAAATTGCCAATACTGCATAGTTTACCTTTAAAGGAGTAGAGGTACAGACACAAGACAGTGTTAAAGGAGTGGAGGTACAGACACAAGACAGTGTTAAAGGAGAGGAGATACAGACACAAGACAGTGTTAAAGGAGAGGAGGTACAGACACAAGACAGTGTTAAAGGAGAGGAGATACAGACACAAGACAGTGTTAAAGGAGAGGAGGTACAGACACAAGACAGTGTTAAAGGAGAGGAGGTACTGGAATGCCAAGAGGTCTGTGCCCACAAACGCTACGCATGTATGTGTATAGCATTACTGAACTCCCAGTGGTGTGTAAGGGAGAACTGACCAGCTGGTCGGCCTGACACATACCTAAGCAGTTGTGCAATACCAACACCACCTCACTATCTTAATTGCTCTGATGTTTGCAGTGAGGGTGATGAATGACATATCATGAGTGGCAATCGTTTCAAGTCAAAAACATAATATTCTAAGGGCTGGGCTCTCACTGTGTTTGTGTGTGTGTGTGTGGGGGGGGGGGGGGTGGTATGCTCGATGGATTGCTGAGTGATTCAGTAATTCAATTCCACCAGGCAGACGTGGGGCCGAGTGGACCTCTTAGAGCAGGAGGCCTCTGTTGTCATAACACAGAGAGAGAAAGAGAGTTAACGGGCCGGTCCATATGGCGTCGCACATGTTCGCAGTGATGACCTCATCGCACATGCTGGACTAGGCACTTTCTGAGCAGTATCTCTGTTGAGGCCTACAAGGAGACCGATATGTAAACACACACACACACACACACATACACATGCTGATATGGTGAATGGAGGTGCTATCTCCTATGTTTGTGTCCAGCAAGGGGACACGATAGAGAGGACATCATCTAATGCATTGGGACACGGTAGTGAGGACATCATCTCATACAGCGCCGTCCATAATTTTGGCACGTGTTGAGGTGGCCACCTGTCATCACCTCATGAATCTTTTACGTAACAGCTGGTGACCTTTAGCACTGGTCTGAAATGTTATTGAAACGTTCTTAGGTGAGGAGCTTACACAAGCCTGCTTCCACATAGTAGTCCATACCAATGGTGAGGCTAGGACTATGATGCATGCAAGTTCTCCTGGGCAGCTTATTTCAATTACTTTTCAAGTCAGTAGGTGTTCAGTACCTCTTTATGTGTTAAATGGCTGTATACCTTCATTTGTTTTGCATTTTAAAACACAAAGGTTTTGTTTGGGGCCTGTGTGCCTCTCCAAACCTCACCATTGGCCAGAGCAACCTCAACAGATGAGAGTGGGCCCAATGTATGCACTGAATAGGCACACTCTCCTGCAAACAGGCTGTCATAACATTGCCAGCCTTGTTATCCCTTGGACAAACAGCTTAATGAAGAGGTAATCTTTATGCAACACAAACAAGTAATTACATACTCAGAGCGTCCCTATACTCTGCACACAGAGCTTGTTCTGTATTTGGAAGAGATTCCAAACTCCCCCGGCAAAAAAAGAAAAAAAAATGCACATACACACACACACACACACACAATAATCATAAACAAAAAAGTAGTGCATTGCCGAACATCTGGACCCCTCCGATTAAACATCCATTTGGTGACCTGAGCTGGGAACGATTTGTTCACCGGCAGTGCGGTCTCCTCTTGCCAAAGAGTGGAGAAAAAGCTGGAATGAGGCAGGGTGCGGAGGGTGGAGGGGTGGGGAGGGTGGAGGGGCAGCGGGTATGGAGTTCATTTGGCAAACTCCTGAGCTGTATACTACTATGATATTTAGCAGCACTGCAGCAGATGAAATCTGCCATTGGAGTTTCATTCATTTGGCAGGATGGGAGGGTGCCAGTCACTTGTCCCTGGGGGGATCCATCCCACCCATATCAGGGTCAAAATGGCTCTCCTATAAACACTGATTAAATGCCCTGGAAATGGCTCCCCGGCTCTGCGTTACACATTAAGGCCTGAAGGAAGAAAGCTCAGGAGTCGGGAGTAGGAATGAGGGAGAAAGAAAATATCTGCACAAGCGAATGCAAAGACAGGAAAGAAAGAGAGAAAGGAAGAAAGAAAGAAAGAAAGAAAGAAAAGGAAAAATAATTGGATAACTGCAACATAACCTCAGCATCTGTTGCTAATTTTTACAAGTGTGATGATTTGTGAGTATCAAGCACCAAAGTTGCAAAGTCCCTCTTTGCTTTTGTTAGTTTTATAATTACTCTTTTTTACTGAGAGTTTGTGATGGCCCTTAGAAGGGTTGAATATTGCACTGGAATGTTCTGGAAGGTTTAAGAATATGTTTAACCCATTATTAACCATTTGGTCTATTCTCATGAATACTGTACAGTAGGTAGTCATTAAAGCTGCATTTGGGTAAGATTTGTTTGATCATATTCACTGAAATCGACACTATGCTCACATACGCTATGCTCAACATAAATCAGCCGGTTTTAGAATAAAAAACCTGCATTACCTCCACCTAGAGCCTGTTATTGGTTTTGCAAAAATACACAGCTCCCGGTTCTTCTGGTCCAATCAGAGCAGGGCTGTGTGAGATCTGACTGTCAATCACAGTCTGGTGCGCACTAACGAGCACAAACTCGATGAGAGGGTGCTCGGTGGTAGTGGGGGAGGGGCATGAGAGTTAGGGGACTAAGTCCCCTCAATCTGTCAGACTTGCCAACTGCAGCTTTAATTGATCATCAAGGAGCTAGCATCACTATAACAGATTGACACAAGACATGGAATGTCATTATGAATACCGTGCAACTGAAATGACAGACGCATGGCAGACAGGGCCAAGGACAGGTCAAAGTTCACCTCAGCATCTCAGACAGCCAAAATGGTTTAGCACTGTAGTTTTGCATTCCTTTTGAAAACCAGAGGTGCAAGTGCATCCAGATATTTAATGTCAAAAGAAGGATGCAAACAGTTACCATAAAGACAGATGTTCTTTCTTGGAGATTTCATATAATAAAACCATGCAATGCATGGTGAAACATACTGTGCATTCTAACAGTACACCTTATCTGGATTGCATTTCTATTGGATAGAGGCATTTACCTGCAGATTAACATTAGAAGTCAGACACAAAAATCAGCTTTCGCTAACAGATATCAAGCTGCACCCTTGAGACAGGGCTAAGGTCAAAGTGCACTGACAGCTCTCTCCTATTGGGAAGATGATTGAGCAACGGACACATGAAAAGTGCATATCTCGCACGCCTGCAAACAGCTTTACCATATGCTACCACCTCTCGCCTCTTCACTGTTGAAGAGGTGTGCGGCTAGTCTCATTTCTTTCCTAGTCACCTAGGAGACAGCATCTGAGAGGACTTATAAAGGCGGCTTGTGGAATCCTAACATCACCCTGACGTTGTGCTCCACCCAACTGTATTCTCACAGGGATTCCATCAGTGATGCAAGCCATGAATATTTGAATCTGGGACTCTCTTGTTTATCGCCAAGGTCCAAGGATGCTGATGCTGCTTGTCGTAAGAGTGCATCTTAGATTAGTGTCACTCCCAGGCCGCTGACCCCGTCCGGGGGACCTTAATGAAATCGTTGGAGTCTGCCAGGGCGGACTCTCGCTGACCCAGCAGCTGCAGAGCTCTCCTGAGGCAAAAGAGCTGCTTCATTCATACAGTATGCGGGGAGCTGAAGGGGGACTGGGGTTTCGTTCACCAGGCAAATGAATGAGCTAGCAACAACATCCAGCGCGCTCCAAATCAGCTTTCATTCATTCAAACTAGAGCAAGGCAATGGCCAGAAGTTACCAAAACTATGTGTATGATGCTGTGTGTGCTGACCATTAAGCCTCTACTAAAACACTTTTGTTTGAACTATCAGTGTGATCTGTAGTATGATTTAGTGATTCTACACATACCAGATGAGTATGGGTCATTTAATTTACAAAGCTAAAGTGTTTTAAGTTTCAAGCCCCCCAGAAGGAAGCAGAAAATGCAACACTACCACCTAAATCCCATCCCGTGTCTCAAGAATTTTATTAATGTGGGAAAACAAATCAATTTAGGGCTCCACTTGAAAGATGGAAAACATTACTTAGACCATTATCTGTGCTTTGAGACTAACACACAATGCATTACTCTGCCCTGTGTTCTTCGTCCAAACACATATATTTAGTTTGGAGGAATTAAAAGACTGCAATTTTCAGTTTAGATGTGGAAAAAACAAAACACTATTTCTAGCCAGCCTTCTGAAATAGACCAAAGCAGAGAAGATCACGAACGTGGGGAGTGTGCCTTTGCATCGTTGATTCTTTCTTTTACATGCGGTTTAGCAAGGCAATTCTGATTTACATCTGAGAATGTCGACTGTGATTATGCGCTGAGCTACGGCTGCAGCATTTGTGCGTATTCCATGCACAGGTTCTACGGCATTTCTGCGTATTCCATGCACAGGTTCCTGAGGTACCGTGGCACCATCCAGTACACTCCAGTGCCAAGTGTTTGTAGGTTAAAGCCAAAACTAACCTCACCAGGGGTGGGGGGGTACTGCACGTAGATCATCTCAAAGTCATGCCAAGCAATAGTGCAAACCATGCAAATGTGTTCAAGTGCATTCATCTGTTGTCCATTTGAGGTCCTGTCTGGAGACTGAGAAACAGCCAACCTCAAATCAATGTTATGCAAGCCTCTACGGCTGAGGAAGATATCAGTGTTAGGGTGCCCTGGCCAGGATGAAGGGTTTGAATGCTCTTTGTAGAATGCCTTATGAGATTAGTATACTAATCAGTGCCTTATGAGTTTAGTATACTAATCAGTCTTCCACAGTGACAGAGTACTTTAGTGTGCATCTTATTAGCACGTCTAATGTTATTCCCACTTGCTCTCAAGGTCTTACATAATTCATTATTGAATAAACACATGCAATGAACTCAGACTCGAGGGTCTCACAAATGGATTTGGTGCTGACTAATGTGACTCAACTTGATCAGTGTTGATGAAATGTTTATTATTCAGAAATGCCTCATAAATAAGATATCAATGTGTGTATTTAGACAGAGCAGTCATATTTTGGCTGTCATTTTAATGAGGTGTAATAATTCCAAGTTTGTCAAACACACCCTCTTTCTGCTAAATGAACTTGGAAGAAGATGTGACAGACATTATGCTTAAATGGAGTGTTTTTGCACTGGAATTGTTTTCCTGTGACTTGCAAACAATTTTCAATTTGAGCCTAAGAAAAACAAAATGACAGGGTTTACTATTTCAGAAAAGAAACCAGACGGCAGGCCAGAGTGAAGTCTTTGATGGGCAAATAGTGGTTTGGGGGGGTTCAAAGGGCAATGAAAATAATCACAATTGTTGCCCAAAAATATGGAAACTAAAAAAAGAGCTCCTACGTTCATGGTGAATTCCCCTGCAAGTGTGCTTGCAAAACCCTACAGAACTTTTAACCTCAGTAGGAGGACACTTTGTAATTCCGATTTCCGTTTGTAATTCCGATTTTTGTTTCTTTTTTATTACCGCTGCTTGGGACTCCAGAGTGTGCTGGACAGAAGACTGCCTCCTACTCAGCAATGAAGTAAAGGGATCACAGCTCTGTGCACTTTAGATATGACATTCCCATCCGTCTCTGCCATGCCCACATATGCTTAGGGACTGTGACGAGTTTAACAGGAGGGATTGGAGGTTGAAATCGGTCAAGGCTCTTTTCCACTCACTCTGCATGAACGGGAAAGAAATGCAAAGATCTGAGATGGGACATGCACTTAAGTAAACAGACAGGCTTTTGATTAATGCAAGTGGACAGAGTATCATCAAGCTTTTATCACCACTTGAATTATGATGAACAAAATGTCTCTTCAAAAAGATAGGCCTACATGGCACAGGTTGCAATGAAGTAGAGGACGTCTCTCTCTCATCTGTTCTAACTTCCACTCCCTCATTTCTCTCTCTCGCTCTCTCTCTCATCTGTTCTAACTTCCACTCCCTCATTTCTCTCTCTCTCTTCTGTAAAGACTCTCCAACCTCCCTTAGTGCCGCTGGTATCAGAGGGAGATTAGGAACACCCTGGTTGGCTATTGTCATTTGCCATCACGTCCCAGCAGGACCCTCTGGATGCTTGAGAGCAGTTTGTAACAAGACAGAATGTTTCCCTTTTTTCCCAACCTTTTATCAGCTACTGTCACTTCCTTTGAGGTCATTACCCCCTTCTTCTCCGTGCCCCCCCCCCCCCCTCCTTCCTTCTCTTATCAAGTTAATTAGGGCATTAGTATAAAGGCTGGTCCACAGCAAAGAGGAAGAAAAAGACTGAGGGTTCAAACGAGTTTGTCCAGTGCTAGAGTTCCCCTAAAACAGAACAAAAGAAAACAAAACAGGCAAAAAATATATTTTATGATTCACTGGCACGTTGAACATTCTACAAAGCCTGTCATTAAGGTTAAGCGGATTCTTTTATGCACACAAAATATAAATCTATTTAGGACATATGGAGGATAAATAAGCATCCCTTTTGTTGAAATAATACCGCCTGAGATAATAAAGCAGATTGTTGAAATATTAATTTATTTCCACTGCTTTTTTCTCTCTTCGGAGCATGCTGCAAGAAGTCCACCACCACAGATGGATTGCTTCAAGAAACCACATCCCCAAAAGGCATCCCTCTCAACCCTACGTTTAGTTTACGAACTACAAAGAGAAGCCGCAGTCAGCACACCCTTGTGAAAGAGGCTAAAATAAAGCGGCAAGCCTGCAGCGTGTCCAGTGGTGAAGCCCTGCCCAGTGCCATAGCAAAAGTCTGCTGGCAGACAAAAAGGGTTAAGGAATCCCATGAGGTCCTGTGTACAATGGAGGGTTTTTTTATCTTGTTAAAATCAGTCAGATGTGTTTACTGATATATGATAGATGGGCAATATATGAGGGTGATGACATTAAAGTGCAATCTATTCCATTTGAACCCTTCTCACTGTACATGGAAACCAGCTGAATCCATGCACATGAGTAAGAGTGAATTAGAGATGGGAAGGGCAATTCACTTTTTGTACTTTTAGGATCCAAATATTTGTACAGGAACCATACTGTCCATGCTGCCAGGACACTTGGTTGTTCTGCTAGTGTGGTTATCCTGCTGCTCTCTATGCTAGTATTGTTATTCTCTATGCTAGTGTGGTTATCCTGCTGCTCTCTATGCTAGTGCGGTTATTCTCTATGCTAGTGTGGTTATCCTGCTGCTCTCTATGCTAGTGCGGTTATCCTGCTGCTCTCTATGCTAGTGTGGTTATTCTCTATGCTAGTGTGGTTATCCTGCTGCTCTCTATGCTAGTGTGGTTATCCTGCTGCTCTCTATGCTAGTGTGGTTATTCTGCTGCTCTCTATGCTAGTGCGGTTATTCTCTATGCTAGTGTGGTTATCCTGCTGCTCTCTATGCTAGTGCGGTTATTCTCTATGCTAGTGTGGTTATCCTGCTGCTCTCTATGCTAGTGTGGTTATTCTCTATGCTAGTGTGGTTATCCTGCTGCTCTCTATGCTAGTGCGGTTATCCTGCTGCTCTCTATGCTAGTGCGGTTATTCTCTATGCTAGTGTGGTTATCCTGCTGCTCTCTATGCTAGTGCGGTTATTCTCTATGCTAGTGTGGTTATCCTGCTGCTCTCTATGCTAGTGCGGTTATTCTCTATGCTAGTGTGGTTATCCTGCTGCTCTCTATGCTAGTGTGGTTATTCTCTATGCTAGTGTGCTTATCCTGCTGCTCTCTATGCTAGTGTGGTTATTCTCTATGCTAGTGTGGTTATCCTGCTGCTCTCTATGCTAGTGCGGTTATTCTCTATGCTAGTGTGGTTATCCTGCTGCTCTCTATGCTAGTGCGGTTATTCTCTATGTTAGTGTGGTTATCCTGCTGCTCTCTATGCTAGTGCGGTTATTCTCTATGCTAGTGCGGTTATTCTCTATGCTAGTGTGGTTATCCTGCTGCTCTCTATGCTAGTGCGGTTATTCTCTATGCTAGTGTGGTTATCCTGCTGCTCTCTATGCTAGTGCGGTTATTCTCTATGCTAGTGTGGTTATCCTGCTGCTCTCTATGCTAGTGCGGTTATTCTCTATGCTAGTGTGGTTATCCTGCTGCTCTCTATGCTAGTGCGGTTATTCTCTATGCTAGTGTGGTTATTCTGCTGCTCTCTATGCTAGTGCGGTTATTCTCTATGCTAGTGTGGTTATCCTGCTGCTCTCTATGCTAGTGCGGTTATCTTGCTGCTCTCTATGCTAGTGCGGTTATTCTCTATGCTAGTGTGGTTATCCTGCTGCTCTCTATGCTAGTGTGGTTATCCTGCTGCTCTCTATGCTAGTGCGGTTATTCTCTATGCTAGTGTGGTTATTCTGCTGCTCTCTATGCTAGTGCGGTTATTCTCTATGCTAGTGCGGTTATTCTCTATGCTAGTGTGGTTATCCTGCTGCTCTCTATGCTAGTGCGGTTATTCTCTATGCTAGTGTGGTTATCCTGCTGCTCTCTATGCTAGTGTGGTTATTCTCTATGCTAGTGTGGTTATCCTGCTGTTCTCTATGCTAGTGCGGTTATTCTCTATGCTAGTGTGGTTATTCTGCTGCTCTCTATGCTAGTGCGGTTATTCTCTATGCTAGTGTGCTTATCTTGCTGCTCTCTATGCTAGTGTGGTTATCCTGCTGCTCTCTATGCTAGTGTGGTTATTCTCTATGCTAGTGTGGTTATCCTGCTGCTCTCTATGCTAGTGCGGTTATTCTCAATGCTAGTGTGGTTATCCTGCTGCTCTCTATGCTAGTGCGGTTATTCTCTATGCTAGTGCGGTTATTCTCTATGCTAGTGTGGTTATCCTGCTGCTCTCTATGCTAGTGCGGTTATTCTCTATGCTAGTGTGGTTATCCTGCTGCTCTCTATGCTAGTGTGGTTATTCTCTATGCTAGTGTGGTTATCCTGCTGTTCTCTATGCTAGTGCGGTTATTCTCTATGCTAGTGTGGTTATTCTGCTGCTCTCTATGCTAGTGCGGTTATTCTCTATGCTAGTGTGGTTATCCTGCTGCTCTCTATGCTAGTGCGGTTATCTTGCTGCTCTCTATGCTAGTGCGGTTATTCTCTATGCTAGTGCGGTTATTCTCTGTGCTAGTGTGGTTATCCTGCTGCTCTCTATGCTAGTGTGGTTATTCTCTATGCTAGTGTGGTTATTCTGCTGCTCTCTATGCTAGTGCGGTTATTCTCTATGCTAGTGTGGTTATTCTCTATGCTAGTGCGGTTATTCTCTATGCTAGTGTGGTTATCTTGCTGCTCTCCACCCGTGCCCGCTCTTAGCTCTATTCTTTGAGGATGCCATCTGTAGATTGTTGGTCTGATTAGCCAGTGTCAGCATCTATGTATTAAAACACTATTAGTTGATTGTGGTATTTCTGCTGTGTCTGATCTTTGATAATTATTCCTTAAAATGATACTGCTTCATTAAAAGGCATCAATAACACACACACACAGAGAGAACAGAACACTGTTCAAGACTCCAATTGGAATGTGCTTCAGTAGTACTCGGTCATGTTACTTTTTTGCAATTCTTTTGCGGATGTCTGTTGAAAGGGACTGACTGACAGACAGGGGTCTGAGAAGAGATGCCTCCACCACACGCTCCAGTGAGTTGAGCGAGTTCAGAGGAGTCTGTTTCATTTAAACGTTATTTTTTATCAGAGAGAGAGAGACATTCAATGATTTAAGTGACAGAAAATATGAAGAGCCTTGATAAATTTGATAAATTCTGTCTACCCAGGCTTAAGCTAACATCGGGTCAGCATCAGGGTGAGACACTCCAAACAGAGATGACCGACCAAAGGTGCAGCTCAGGACAGACATCATGGGGTAATGAGTGAATCTGGCGAGGGAGCCCATACGATTCCCACACACAGGGAGGGGAGGCTGGGGGCTGTGGAGTGTGAAATGGATCTGGGCGGTGAGGCCAGAGGGAGTAGCTGCGATGTGAAACGTATGGGAACAGCAGCAGGACAGCCGGCGCATCGCCATGGGAACAGCAGCAGGCCAGCCGGCGCACCGCCATCGCACGATGACCCTTGCCGGCCGGGGACGGTGACGTCATAAAGCAGCTCAAAGTTCCAGTCAGATTACTTACCAAAACAAAAGCAACCCCCTCAGCCACCACTACTCTAGCAACCCCTACCCCCACCCCCCCGGTCACAGCCACAGCTGACACTCCATCCGGGTGGACCCCTGCTCCACGGCGACCCCGGCCGTCCCTGAGGTAAAGTGTTCACATGGGCACTCTCAACTTCCTGACTGACCTCAGCCAAAAACGTTCTAATCTGGAGACACAGCACTCAAAAAATCCTCCATAGAAATGCATGGGGCTAGTTTGTAACACCAATATGGCCATTGTCTACACCAGTGGTTCTCAACCTTTTTTGAGCAAACGCCCCCCTGACCTTACTTTGATCCTCTGGCGCCCCCCCCCAACCCCCCCCCCCCCCACACACACACACACACACACACATACAATTAAAAAAAATAAAAATAAACTACACCCCTGGGTAGGCTATAGGCCACTTACACTCATGCTACTGTATATTGCTTAAATAAAAAAACGAGCCCATTTCTGTGCTGTTTTGGTTTCTTCTGGAATTATAAGAAAATGTCCCTATGAGTCTATTTTATTATTAAGCAGATTTAGCCCACTGTTAGAAGCAACAGGAGACTGGTTGGGTAAAAAAAAAATTGATGTAATTTGCATTGTACTGTCGGCACTTTTTCTTGCTATCCGCCATGTTCGTTTGTGTTGTTTTATTAAAGATGAAGACATCACAGTGAATTGTGTACATTTTTATTGGTTATTGAACTGTTAAGCCGCAAACTTGGGCTATGTTTATCGGCGTTACTATAGAGATGACGATAGCTGGGGCTGGGGGACATGAGTCCGGGCGTGTGCAGGCCCGAACTGCACTGTATGACCACTGAGCATAGAACAGTAAAATGTAGCTGGGACGGTAGAGGGGTTAGAAACCCATGAATAAAAATAGCCTATTTATTTCAGGTAGCCTATTTTTGCACCAAAAATATGTGAAAACCATGAAAGTTTAAAATTAAAAAAAATAAAAAAAACTCTCATGTTCCCAGCGCCCCCTAGGTTGTACGAACGCCCCCCAGGGGGCGGTACCGCCCCCGTTGAGAAACCCTAGTCTACCATATCCCATCATTTCCTTGGCAAAACGTTGACATGTGAATACATTGAGCCAATCATGTGGTGTGATGTGAATACATTGAGCCAATCATATGGTGTGTTGTGAAGACATCGTGCCAATCATGTGTTGTGAACTCGCCGATGGAGCAAGATTGGAGTTGTGAAACCTTGCGCACGCGCATTTCTGCCAAATAGGATGCCCAAAAAGCGTTGCAATATGGCCGCCGAGTGGAGGGACTTGCCTAAAAGGACTTTGCCTCAGCTCAGTCCCAAGCTCATCCACACTTCCTGGTGGACAGTGGCTTACTCTTCCACAGAATACTAAAGACTTTTTTTTTTTACTTCATCCTGTTGTTTCATTTTTTCCCTGCCCAACAGCAGATATTATAAAGAACCGAGGCAGACATACAGACATACAGACCCCCCCCCCCAACCCCCTCCGGCTCATAAAAAAGAATGAATTAACCTTCCTGGGCATATGTTTTGAGGAATTTCAGTCGTCTGACATATGATATTTCCTGTACCTCTCCAGCCACCCATTCCACAACAGAAATGTACACAGAAGAAAGGCTGTGGTCAGAATGTCAATGCCACTGGGAGGGAAGAGGACGGGAAGAGAGAGAGAGAGAGAGAGAGAGAGAGAGAGGGAGAAGCAGCACACAGACATTCATCCTCCACACAGCTGTGTTTTCAACATAAATCCAAACTGTAATTCAGCCTACCGGCTTTGTCTCCCCCCTCACACACACACACACACACACACACAGGTTTGTTGAGTTTCTGCTAGCTCAATTCTTATTTCCCAATATATGTGTAACATGTGGGTTTTGCCCAAAGTTTGTTGAAAAAATCACCAACCACTTAGTGTGTGTGTGTGTTTGGGGGGGCTTGTGGTAATATTTGATGTAAAGGCTTGGGTGTGTTTGCGTGGTCATTCTCTCTCACCAGTGATTATAGAAAATGCCTTCCTGTCCCACATGTGTTTGCTAGAGCTAGCCCAGCATTGCTAGCAGTTTAAAGAGCTCATTTGTACAGGGCATGTTAAAATGACATGCTCCCCCATTAGGACACTGTAGAAGTGTGTTTCTCTTGGCCCTGAGTGAGAGCGCACAAAGCAGAGAAGTCTTATCAGTGTCATATGGACACGAAGGATTTGACGGTAAATTGTCTCTGTTGAAATGTAAGACGATGCGTGTGGATGTGACGGAGACCACTTTAAGTGTCCTGCGTTATGTAAGTGGGTGGTTGTGACGGCGTGTATGGATGTGACGGAGACCACTCTAAGTGTCCTGCGTTACGTAAGTGGGTGGATGTGATGGAGACCACTCTTAAGTGTCCTGCGTTACGTAAGTAGGTGGATGTGACGGCGCGTGTGGATGTGACGGAGACCACTCTAAGTGTCCTGCGTTACGTAAGTGGGTGGATGTGATGAAGACCACTCTAAGTGTCCTGCGTTACGTAAGTGGGTGGATGTGACGGCGCGTGTGGATGTGATGGAGACCACTCTAAGTGTCCTGCGTTACGTAAGTGGGTGGTTGTGACGGCGTGTATGGATGTGACGGAGACCACTCTAAGTGTCCTGCGTTACGTAAGTGGGTGGATGTGATGGAGACCACTCTTAAGTGTCCTGCGTTACGTAAGTAGGTGGATGTGACGGCGCGTGTGGATGTGACGGAGACCACTCTAAGTGTCCTGCGTTATGTTAGTGGGTGGTTGTGACGACGCGTGTGGATGTGACGGAGACCACCTCTAAGTGTCCTGCGTTACGTAAGTGGGTGGATGTGACGGCGCGTGTGGATGTGATGGAGACCACTCTAAGTGTCCTGCGTTACGTAAGTGGGTGGATGTGATGAAGACCACTCTAAGTGTCCTGCGTTACGTAAGTGGGTGGATGTGACGGCGCGTGTGGATGTGATGGAGACCACTCTAAGTGTCCTGCGTTACGTAAGTGGGTGGATGTGGGCATCGGTGCATGGGGCTAATGTTCATGAGCGTAATCACGTAATTGAGGAACTCCACTGTGGACAGATTGAGATTGAGATTGAGATTGAGATTGAGGCCTGTGGGCTCCTCTTCATCCATGAACCCGTGCAAAGAAACTCTGAGCAGCAGTCGACTAGAGAGAAAAAAAACATTTTTCATTTTTTTTAAGAAGTGCACATTTGTTTTTTTTTGTTTTTTTACAGCAATAATGTCAGATGTGATTTAGGCTTATGCAATGCAAAGCATGCAGAAATCAGTACAGTGAACTTCAGGTCAGCGGACCATGCAAGGCCACAGATGCATGGGAGAAGAGAGAGGGGGGGGGGGGGAGAAGATTCTGCAGAATGTGAGGCTTTTCCGCAGATTTACCCTACACTGATCTGACGGGTCAAATTTATGACCACCAATTACCCATCCCCATACTCACCCCATCTCATGCATCATCAACATAGCAGCTCGGCAGAGATGAGACAATTATTTGTTGAAACTCACGATTACACCCACATTTGTTCTCATTGTAGCAGATACAAATCTTTTGAACTTATGGTGGTGATGTCGTTGCTGTTGAACTTTAAAAAAAGGGTGAAATAACTCCATATTTCATACTGAGTCTATCATTAGGCAAACACTTCAATCACACTTCTGTTTAGACAATGAGTATTTGAAGTGTTCATGATCTTCTCTTCTCTTCCTCAGTATACTGAATGATCTCCCTCACTTCATGGGATTCAAGAATGTTACTCTCAATAAACAAGTGTAATGTTACAATAAATGTGTTTTGAATCTTGAGCACACACACACACACACACACACGTACACACGTACACACAAACACACACATACACACACACACATAACAAAAGTGCACATCAGTGCACGGAAATGTATGCCATAGGAGTCATTCAAGATGAGTGTGTAAGTAAAAGTGTGTTTGAAAACAAGTAACCTGGAGACCAGACGAATCTTATAGCACGTTTAAGTATATAGCACGTTCGAGTATATAGCACGTTTGAGTATATAGCACATTTGAGTAACCTGGAGACCAGACAAATCTTATAGCACGTTCGAGTATAGCACGTTCGAGTATATAGTACGTTTGAGTATATAGCACGTTTGAGTAACCTGGAGACCAGATGAATCTTATAGCACGTTTGAGTATATAGCACGTTTGAGTAACCTGAAGACCAGACGAATCTTATAGCACGTTTGAGTATATAGCACGTTTGAGTAACCTGAAGACCAGAAAAATCTTATAGCACGTTTGAATAACCTGGAGACCAGACGAATCTTATAGCACGTTTGAGTAACCGTTTGAGTAACCTGAAGACCAGATGAATCTTATAGCACGTTTGAGTAACCTGGAGACCAGAGGAATCTTATAGCACGTTTGAGTAACCTGCAGACCAGAGGAATCTTATAGCACGTTTGAGTAAGCTGGGGATCAGACGAATCTTATAGCACGTTTGAGTATATAGCACGTTTAAGTAAGTATATATAAGTATATATACTCTTTTGATCCCGTGAGGGAAATTTGGTCTCTACATTTATCCCAATCAATTAATCACACTCAGCACACAGTGAGGTGAAGCACACACTAATCCCGGCACAGTGAGCTGCCTGCAACAACAGCGGCGCTCGGGGAGAAGTGAGGGTTTAGGTGCCTTGCTCAAGGGCACTTCAGCCGTACCTACTGGTCGGGGTTTGAACCGGCAACCCTCCGGTTACAAGTCCGAAGTGCTAACCAGTAGGCCACGGCTGCCCTTTAAAACCTGCCCAGGTTTGAGTAACCTGGAGACCAGACCGCCACCTGGCACTACTTTGTACACAACCAATGGCAAATGACACAGACATGCATTTCCTTGAAATTGAGCAAGACAAGACTTTAGTGTGTGGCTGCTGAACGTCTGAAAGAATTCAGTAAGAGTTTAATGTACCTAATTATCTAATGTATCTAATTTCACTGCTGGCTGTGCCCCTTCACTCGCAGATCAAAAGTGATCTGCGAGTGCCCCAGGCCAATATCTAAACAAATCTTGAAATAAAGGTTTTAAAGGGGGTCTTCTCAACAATTGCATGGTCCCACGAGATGGCGGTCAGGATTCCCCATGCGTGCACAGTATGTGGAATGAGTTTTGCATAGTGCAGTGCACCAACGGTCTCCTCCCAGACTCATCCTGCAGTGACCCCCCCAGAAATTCCCTTCAGTCAAATTTCCTTTTGGTAACACCAAGAAATCTACCCTGACTATAGCTAAAGACTGTGTCTACTCATCATAGTTTTTCCCAAGGATTGCAGGATTCTGGAAACAAGCAATAAAGGAGAGTTTGTCAATCTTGTATATTTGAACAACCAATCACACGGTAGATGGCATTATATTGGAATGCACTTTCATTTGAAAGGCAACAGAGATAATACGGCTGCTAACAACTTTAGGAAAAAGATGAACGAGGTTTAGCTCCATTTTGTTTCAGGTCAATTTGCAGCAGTGTCTTCGTTTAGCTTTGCCCTGTCATAATCTTGACATTTGTAATGTTGCAAAATCAGATGATCAGATTGCTTTCAGCATAATTTGGATCAATCCTCACCAGATGGTTCACTTACACCCAGAATGGCGTCTCATCTCCTTGAGCAGAGTGAACAGTATAAGTATATATACTTTTTTGATCCCGTGAGGGAAATTTGGTCTCTGCATTTAACCCAATCGGTGAATTAGTGAAACACAAACAGCACACAGTGAACACACAGTGAGGTGAAGCACACACTAATCCCAGCACAGTGAGCTGCCTGCTTCAATGGCGGCGCTCGGGGAGCAGTGAGGGGTTAGGTGCCTTGCTCAAGGGCACTTCAGCCGCGGCCCACTGGTCGGGGCTCGAACCGGCAACCCTCCGGTTATAAGTCCAGAGTGCTAACCAGTGGGCCACGGCTGCCCGGCTGAACAGCACGTACAGGTACTCTGCTGAAAGCTGCTTCATCTACTGAGATGCACAACAAGAAAGGTTACGATGGTTTAGCATCTACAATGTTAAAGAGTAATGGTCATATAACTATGGACATAATTGCATACATTTTTTACATGTGGAATATCTCTTCTATAGTATGCAACCATAGAAAGTTGCATATTGTGGCAGCAGATATTAAGTTTTTAAGTATAAATCCATATCCATATTCAAGTTCAGATATTGAGAGCTCAGTAGCTTTTTATGAGCAATTGTGACATGTGTTACTTTACGCTCTCAGCCTGTCAGCAGAGGCACTTGGTGCCAGTCATCCTGCACCGTTAATACTTTAATAAGATTATCAATCCATATCAAATTCACAAAATCTGCTCCTAAAAAGATAGCTCTTTGTGGGCACTTTACCATATCCAATTGAGCAAACACAGATTAGGCGAGGAATGCTCTGCTTATTGCACTGGTCACTAAAGGATTACTGTTAGTCAGTGGCAACTTTCCAGATGACTCTATTGAACTCTGTTACAGTGCTATGATTTCTGAGCTTGACCATCTTTGACCACTGCACGGCGCTTAGGACGCTGCACGGCGCTTAGGACGTGGGTGCAAGTGGGTGCTTCCTAGTGACAGAATACTTCATATATGCTAATGCTCTCTCTTTCTCTCTCGCTCATTCTTTCTCTCCTCTTTTCATCTTTTTCTCTGTTCCTGTCCCCTTCTCTCGTCTCTCTGTTCATGCTCTACCCCCTATCTCGCTCTACCCCCACCCCCCACCTTTGCCCCCTCCTCTCCGTCCCTGAATGCCCACAGTGTTGGTGGGAGCGGCAGAGTAATTTCTGGAGCAGTGTTTCTCTTTTCTTGCGGCAGGGGCCCCGTGCCCACTGCTGTGAGCCTGTCATCTGCTGTGGGCCTGGAAGTCACCGTCGGCCCCGCACACAGTGGCCGTGCCAGCGGGAATGAGGCCAGCCTATTCTCCGCACCATGACAGCCAGAGAATGGAGCTTGTGACCCAGAACACTAAACTATATATAATATGACAAAGGGGCAGGCCTAGGCATCTGGAACAGGGGGAAAACAAATTTACCCGCTATCGCACCACCCTGTCTCTCCCTCTCTTCATCTCTCTCTCTCTCTCTCTCCATCTCTCTCTCTGCATTTTGACTTTTCTTTTTTTACCCCCTGAAACTCAGCATATTTTCTGCTCTCCTCTGATGTCCAGGAGAAAATCATTCCCATTGACATTGGTCAGTGAATCCAGATTTCTCATTGCAGTTTGGGGATGCGGGGGGGCACACTTCCCCTTTGCTCTCCCAGCAACATGAATAGCTGTAGTAAATTGAGTGAGACAAAGGTTCTCTAGTGATGGCCTGATAGCACAATGTTGAACACACTGGGCTCGCTGTGTGAAGCCAATGTTCTGATCACTTTTGCACTGCACACCACACACTACACAGGACTTGAGTCCTACATACGCACCATAACTGCACAGGACTTGAGTCCTACACACACACCAAAGCTGCACAGGACTTGAGTCCTACACACGCACCAAAGCTGCACAGGACTTGAGTCCTACATACGCACCAAAGCTGCACAGGACTTGAGTCCCAAAGCTGCACAGGACTTGAGTCCTACATACGCACCAAAGCTGCACAGGACTTGAGTCCTACATACGCACCAAAGCTGCACAGGACTTGAGTCCCAAAGCTGCACAGGACTTGAGTCCTACATACGCACCAAAGCTGCACAGGACTTGAGTCCTACATACGCACCAAAGCTGCACAGGACTTGAGTCCCAAAGCTGCACAGGACTTGAGTCCTACACACGCACCAAAGCTGCACAGGACTTGAGTCCCAAAGCTGCACAGGACTTGAGTCCTACACACGCACCAAAGCTGAAGGACTGCAGTGCAAGTCAAGTGCAAGAGGCTTTACTGTCTTTACCTCTTTCTGCCATAAGCGGAGTTAGCATCAGGAATGTAAAATGAAATCTGTTCCTCTACTAAATCCCTCTTGCGCTTGGCAGACAACGCAACCCCCCCCCCCCCCCCCCCCCGCTTCTCCCTGGTCTCTTCAGTGTCCCCCTAACTTTCCTTCCCAGCTGCTTCGTATCAATACACTGGCTCGAGCCCGTCAGGGGCGACGGGTTATCTCTCCAATTTCTCTCCCAGCTGAAAGTGATTAGGTCATCGGCTTGTCCTTTTGTGCGGAGCGGAGCCTGGATGACAAGTGAATGGGGCAGCCCCGGCCGGCTCCAGCTCGCTACAAGGTTTTGCGAGGCGGCGGCGTTGATATCACTGGTTCGCCTTTCAAGCCATCTGTCAGCTTTCATCCCAGTCAGTGTGGGCCTTTGCGTGTCTGTCTCCCTTTCTCCCAGACCCCCCCTCCCCCCCCGTCCGCCTATACATGACCAGGACAGTCTCTCACGTGCCCCAACCACCAGACCCCACTCGCTAACAACCCCACCCTTCCCCTGTGCAGTATGTGTATATAATGATATTATGAAAGAATACATGCCCCCAGAGTCCCCCAAAGGGAGACAAATGACTCAAAGCAACCTCACTTGGTAGGCTGGACACATAAACACAGGATTTCATGGAATCCCTGAAAGGTTTCAGGAATTGGGGATGTATGTTTAAAGCCTCACTTAACGAGCAAGGGGGCATGGCACGCACAAAACAGTCAAGCTGCCCCGACACAAGTGTAACCACAGTGCATCCAACCAAATGGACCCCTGCTTTGGCATAAGTGTGTTGTTGCCATTCCATTGGAGAGCAGAATTTCTTGATTGAGTTTTTGGATAGAATCCTTCTTGCAGCTGCAGTACCACTTGGTGACAGTCCAAACAACTGTTTTTCTGTCTGCAAACTCTCAACCAGAACCACAACAAAAAAAAGGAAATGTTGTGATTCAAGAGTCTGAGTTCTTCACGAGTGCTACAACCTTAAGTATTTCACATGACAAAAATATGAATGTCAATCTACTGATGTCTTTTGACAGGAGATCGTGCAAATGTCTTTTTTACAGATTGTAGTCTCAAAAACAACAAAAAAATAATAAGCTTGGCTTCTCCATTTCAAAAGCGTAGAATTCATGGATCTGTATGACTGTACTGTATGTTGCTTGTTGTACTGTGGACACTTACACCAAATGTGTTGAATATAACACAACTTGTGTTGTTTTGTAACACATCTCTATGTCCAGATAGGGACAACACAGTTTGTGTTGTTTCAAACACATTTGTTTTAAGGGTGTGTGTGTGTACACGCAGAGGAAAACCCTCTATGCACACGTCTACTTCCACGCACACACACACACACACACACACACACACACACACACACACACAGAGAAAGCTCTTTACAAAGCTCTCTCTCCCTGGAATGTTTTCCCCCAATTAAGCGCCGCAGTGCCCTCCTGCAGCAGCAGCAGCACAGGACACACGTACCATAGAGGACACTTTTCCTCGGGAACAGCCTCACACACACACACACACACACACACACGTACCACAGAGGACGCTTTTCCCTGGGAACAGCCTCACAAACACACACACACACACACACACACACACACACACACACACACGTACTACGGAGGACGCTTTTCCCTGGGAACAGCCTCACAAACACACACACACACACACAGACACACACAGACACACACACACACACACACACACACACACACGTACGTACCACAGAGGACGCTTTTCCTCAGGAACAGCCTCACTTATCAAACCCCCACTTTTCCTCTCACAGGAACCACCTCATTCCCCATCGCCCCGGCCGTGCTCCGGACTGGCCTTTCAACTCCGCACCTCCCAGTCCTCGCCCAGCTCTGCCAACCACCTCCCTCAGGCTAAGGAGGATCACTCTCGCTCTACAACAGGAAATAGAAAAAATACGTCTCGTAACAGGCAAAGAAATATACCTTGGATTTCAGTTCCACAGTATCAGCACAGAGATTTGGGACGCTGCTTCATGTAAAATCATCTAGTGTTTTTTTTTTTTTTATTTGGGGGACTATTTTTTGCCCCCTACATGCCACATGGGCTGGTGTGGGAAAAAATGTGCCCTGTTGTGCCCAAGCAGCAAGAATCAGCGGAGAATCCTGAAACTGCTCCCTAGACATAACGGTCCGAGTTCAAACCCCCTTGGAATGTACTTCAGTGGCCACTATGATGAGCTCGGCATGTTCTCAGACATGTCTTTTGGAGCACGCACTAATACATAAGAAAATATAGATAAGCATAATATGCTTATCTATATGTTGCTGCTCCTGTCCTTTGACAATATCATCATTTTATTCAAATCTACAACATTAGCATCATGCAACCTGAGTGGGACGTTTCAACGCCATGTTACAGGAATGACACTTTAGACTTCATGCATGAATGAAACACGTGAGAACTTGCAAGGTATCGCTTCTGCACTGTACAACCATGCTGTCAGCTCATAACATCATCAGGTCATGTC
Source organism: Alosa sapidissima (assembly GCF_018492685.1). Classification (NCBI taxonomy): domain Eukaryota; kingdom Metazoa; phylum Chordata; class Actinopteri; order Clupeiformes; family Clupeidae; genus Alosa; species Alosa sapidissima. The sequence goes on from NC_055960.1 coordinate 35,790,528, forward strand.
ACTCTGTCACTGCTAAAAGCCCCAAAATGCATCTCTCTTCCCTGAAACGAGCCGTCGGACTGAAACCACCGAGTGTTCCCTAATTTGCTCCATCCGGGAGCGCAGTGTTCATTCAAACTTTCTTGGGTCTTATCAGGGGCCATCAAAGGGGCGGTGAAGTTTACACGGACGCAGGGGTCACTGAGAGCATCGCTGGCGCTAGCCAGCTGCCGCTGTTGGATCCGTGCGCATGCTCCAAGGTCCACAGCGAAGACCATGAATGAGGCGTCACAAAAGAAAAACCTTTTGCTTGACTGGTCATCCAGTATTAATTCTGAGGTGAAGATTCCATAATCTTATAATCTAGGTGAGAGAGCCGAGTCCTACTTCCCAGTGACCCCTGTAAAGTAAAGTGCATAGTTTATGGAGAGTTCTGGGAATAAGGGGATTGTAAAGGGGGCAGTGGGGGTCATTTGGAAAGGTCTCCTGGATGCAAAGGACCACAGAAGTCATGTTGCTTTTACAGCATACACTGGGGCTTTACTCAAAAGCAACAGCACAGCCCTTAACACACACACATACACACACACACACACACACACACACACAGTTCAACAGTAGAACAAAGTAGAAGTACCTTTATGCTAATAAAGAAGTAAAACAAAAACAGGTCAGCCAAGAACAAGATTAAAGGCTGTCAGCCATCATGGTGTTCAACTTATAATTGATTATTACATCAAAAATGCATAGGCACTTGCAAAACTACATTCGGATATGCTGAACCAAAGGAATGATATCACTGATTTCACATAGAAAGGCAAATTAAAATCAACTTTATTTATTTTTCAGTTTTTGTAAATGCGCCGAACATGGCCAAATGCTTTACCGGGTGTCTTCCTCTGGTCCTCTGCATATTAGGCTAGTTAAACATGACATGATCACCACTTCCAGGACATGTATTCCGTGTAGATACAACGTAATTGTCGTCAGTTAGGGAAATCAGCTCTGATTTCACTAAGATCATATGCAAGCAATCGCATCCGTTTAAAAAGTGTGCACAGTAGAACGTGTGCGTTGCATTAACGATTTTGCGCACAGAAACGCACCCTTGACTCTCTACGTGAGTGCGCGCGCGTGTGTGGGAGAGATTTGGACCCCTGTATTTTAATTGTCCAGTCATTGAATCACAAGAGTTTGGGAAAAGGGAAGTCATTATGGGCTGGGAAATCAGCAATTACATAAGTCTCTCTAAGGACGCAGTAGCACATCTCCAGAGTACGTAATCTAGGAGTCACCAAGGAGCGCGCCGAATCATTGGAAGTGTTTCTAGGTCAGAAGAGAAACAGTGGTGGCATATAATCGCAGTTATCCTACTGCTGAACGTGTACAGTCTCACCAGGGGTTATCTTTTGATTGTTTTCAGGAAGCGTTCAACTGATCCAGTCACTAGGTTACGACTACAAAGCCATCAAATACACAAAATGTCAACCATACATTCGCTTGTTTGGATCATGCAAACGAGATAAGCGATTGGCTGGATGGCAAGTGGCCAAACAGTATGTGCTGTAGAATAGTATGTTGTAGTATGCAACAGGAGTGGCTTTATTAGGCTAAGTAAGAGGCGTGTTTGGCAGAGTACTGTACCTTCCACTGCCTTCACTAGTAATCCCGCCCAGGCTCTTCAGCTAAGTGATCTGTGTGAGTAAGGGAAGCCCACCACAGTTGTCCGTACATCGACCCCCTTTTTACAGTATGCATGTTCGCCAAGGGATCCGCGGGCACTTTCCGACCAAGCGCATGTTATCACCACGGAACTCACATCAGAAAAGTAGAAGGTAGACGCTTTGGATGAGGGAGGCACTCTCGACAGTTGGAATCCAGCGGCGGAGAGCCCGAGTGACCGTAGCACGCCAGAGACGGAGAGTGTATTCGGGCGTGCTGCTTTCTGTCTAACCGTGGACAATCATGCATGTGCTCTTCTGGGGTTTAGGATTTCTTACAGTTCTCCCTGACTTGTTGATTGTGGATGCATCAACAACAGGGAGACATTTGTTGAGCTCAAGAAAAGGTAAGATATTTTATTGAAGGTGTATATATGTTAGTCTTGAATTATTTGTGGCGATTTTTATGCTTCAATTCACTGCCGGTTACACGGTAACCGGGTGCTGAGAATGAATGACTTTCTCCAGGATCAGCAGAGCACATGATCAGCAACTGAGTTTAAGAGTAAGCATTCTGAATGACAGCGATTATACATTTGGCTTCTTAATTCACGTGGTCTAATTTAACGACAACCTGTTTTTATAATTTGACAACCTGTACAGTTAGTTACCATAATAACACCATGCATGTGCATTTTCCTCTAGTAGGTATGCCGCCGGTAGACTACTTTAAACTGTTATGGATAGTCAGTTATAGTCTACTCAGGTTACCTTATTCAAGTCTTCCTTGCAATAATGGTGTAATAACAATTCCCACCTTCAGCAAACGCACTCGGTGCATACGAGATTTTTACTCCAACAAGAGTGGATGAAGCTGGTGACAGACTACATACAAGTATACACTTCAAACGGAAAAAGCGGAGTATTGATTCAGCAGCGGATAACAGTGTTGATCAGTGGGCCTCACCGACCATCCATTATCGAATTTCTGCTTTTGGACAGAATTATGAACTCAACCTCACACTTGAGTCGGGATTTATTGCGCCACTTTACACTGTCACGATACTCGGACTACCAAACAGTGGTAACCTAACGGAATTCTCACAAGAGGGGGAGGAGGAGGAGACAGACTATCAGCACTGCTTCTACCGAGGACATGTGAATGCAGACCCGGAGCACACCGCAGTTATCAGCCTCTGCTCCGGTTTGGTGAGTTTGGATGCGGCTATCTCCAAATTGATAGCCTATCATGAAGCTAATGAACGTAAAGGTACAGGGAGTTCTGCAGCACGTAGACCTTCCAGTTGGGCGCAGACAGTGATGTAATATTGTTGGAACATTTTCTACTTACCAGAAAATCATATTGGTGTTATTACTCGAATGCGTCAATAATTATAACAATGTTATTATAGCAAAGCCTGGTACCTTTTAATCATCATTGTTTTAATGAAACCTAGTAGGTCACTTTGTATGTCTTTCCCTTTATGGGGTTCATTGCAACAATTTTTTTTTTGTTGCTGTTTTTTTGTCATCAGAAGATCTGTATGCACAACTTTTTAAATGAAACGTACTGATTCATTTTGGAAGGACACTCATTTAGCGCGGTACGACGTCTCTTACGCACACAGTGCCTCAGCGTCGGGCGTGTTGACGTCATTAATGTCCAATTTTGGCAGGCACAATGTAATCTAGTAAATCCATACGCAATGAGGAAGTTAGAACAAACAAAATGAAATAGTGGCGTAGGCTACTTTTTACTTTATTTATCATGACTGATTGTCCACAAATGACGTGTCTATGATATATGGTACAGAGCATATCACTTGCTCAATATGATTATTGAGATATTTCAAGATACCATATTTCCTGCCTTAGATGTTCACTGGCTTTGGATTTTTTTTTGGCTGTTTTGGATTTTCAGTGACTACAGAGTAATGACGGAATTTGAAAGATGGAAACATTACAGAGAATGCCTATTGGGTCTAATTCGGTGTTTGTTGTCTATTTGTTTCATGTTTTAGATGTTGCAACAATAATAAGCGCATATCACTCACCTTTTACCGCAAAAATGGTAGGAATAGCAGTAGTCCAGACCAGATCCGATTCCAGTGTATAAGAATTCAGCCTGGTTATGTCGCTATAGTTAACGGTTTGTCAGATGGACAGTCCTGTTGCGCAGCATGAGCTTGTTTACCTGCTGAAAGTTGGGGTGGGTTGGTCTTCGGGAGGGCGGTACGTATTTCCATATTTGAAGAATTTCCATCAGGAAGTAGTTTGGCAACTATGAAGATAATGCATTCCAATTCGTGTTTGTGTTCTTACAGCAGTTTCTCAATGCTAAAATCCATATTACTAACACACTGTTTCATGCGGTGAACAGTTAAGCATTATCCCCAAATTATGTCTGAATTACCATTCCTCCTCCTGTGAGTTATCAGCAATATATATTTAAAAATAATGTGTAGATACTAGACTCTAGTAACTAGTGTTTGTTCAATAGATTGTAAAGATTTATTTCAAGTGAGACAGACTAAAATCATTAGAAAGGTTAATGCAAACAATTTTCTGATAACAATCAGTAGTCTGAAATGTATTTTCTTTTTTTCGTCAGAGGCACAGCCAGTTTTAGTAGTGTATACAAGCCCACACACAACCTTTTCTCCTCCAGTGACAAATGTTATTAACTCTACCTTTTAGATCTAGCCCTGACTTCAAAGCTACATCTGTGAACTGAAATAGTATCCTTTCCTGCATGTTTTTCTCCCAAGCTTGGCACTTTCAGGTCACCAGAAGGGGAGTATTTTGTGGAGCCCCTTCATAGCTACAATGGTGTACATTATGAAGAAGAACACAACAAACCTCATATTGTGTATAGAAAGGATACCCCCAAGAAGGCTGGGAGGGAGGAGGAAGCATGTGAGACTTCAGGTAAAGCAAAAACCCACTTCAGTAATGACTGTAATTTACCTGACTTTACTTGGATAATACCCTGCAGACACAATATACTGTAGATACTCTCTGTTCAAACTCAAGTTCAGTCTATTCAATTGTCATTGAACCATTACATAACTTTAACCAGATTTAAATGTAACCAAACCCAACCGCTAGGTTTAACCTAACCTTAACCATACATTGTTGTTAACAGGGTAGCAACAGAAAGTAAATAAGAGACCATCTGAAGAGTTGGCAAAACCCTCTAAATCCGCCTGACCACTTTTCTTTTAATGAGCATTCTTGATCAGGCTTTTTTTTTATAGGTTTTTGACTACATATCAATCAGATCTATCTTCAATCTTTGACTACATATCAATCAAATTCAGATCAGGAAGAGAGTGGTACTGTATTTGGCGAGTTTTGAAGCTAAATTATTTGATTAATGTTAATTATTTGATACTATGTGTGGAGAGCATTCACTCACAATCGTTATCTCATTTTTTATGGAGGTGGCGTTTAGAGGCTTTTGCATCTGAACTCTTCATCTATATAAAGGTATAACACTCAAACAAACAATGTATAAACGAGAGCCACTGGTCTGCTTCAAATCAGTTCGGTGGGTGTGTTTCATTTGCTGCTGAACCATACCATGACCATAAAACCCTGAACATGGCATTGCTGCCTTATGCCATTTAGCAACAAGACTCTGAACCTGATGATATACGAGGCAACCTTTTGAGCAGTTTTGCTGAGCAATGTTCCTGATTATTGAGATTCTGGCACATTGCCATTGCTATTGGGTAACAATCTTTTTCTGGAGAGCTTTAATCACCAGTAGGCACATTTTCATAATCATCAAATCAGAACACATGGAACTAGTTCTGTGGTTGCCCAGCAACATTGATCCAAACGTTGGCCCATGTATCATCACTCCAAGATGCATCTGGCCCAGATGTGCTGGACGAGGCTCAAATCAGGGCCATTTACAGTATGACTCAAAGCCAGCTGGTTTGTGGGCAAGGTCACTCACACCGACCAGGCACAAGGCTGTCTAGTCTCTCCTCTAGGTTATGTGTCTGTCTTGTGTGCTCCTCCAGGTTATGCGTCTGTCCTATGTGCAAGGCTTCTCGGTGAGGTGGTCCACCGAGCGCCTCAGTAGATGAGTGTCAGGGCAGAGGAGAGGAGGAACTCAAGTGCTGTTGCACAGGAAAGAAGCGTTTTGAAATGCTGCCTGATATCACTGATCTCAGTTCATTACTGCAGAATGCTGTTGACTCTGGACTTCCTTTTGCTTAGATGGGGAAGCCTGATAGGAATGCCATGAAGATATGCTGCAAACTGCATTATAGTGGCATGGTGCCTGTTGCAAACATTTGGAGAGTTTTTCCTATGAAAATAAATGTGGATAATGTGTGTGTGAGTGTGTGTGTGTGTGTGTATGTGTGTGTGGGTGTGCACGTGTGTCTGCATATGTTTGGGTGTGTGTGTGTGTGTGAGAAAGAGAGAGAGAGAGAGAGAGAGCAGGATAGTGTGTGTGTGTGTGTGTGCGCGCAAGACAGCCATACACATCGAAGTGTATTCATAGGCCTCAATGGTGCCTTTGTGTAGTTTGATATCCCTTTGATATTATGATAGGTAGAAGAAATATTTAGTCTCAACAAATACACTGGATAAGAAAGTTATTCAAGACGGGGAGACTTCTTCTGAATGACCTTTTGTACCTCCATATTATAGCAGGACAGTAACTTGCATTGTTATTGCAATCATGTGATTGTATTCCTTTTTAAAAAACAATTTTGCATTGCAATTGGTGGATGAAGAGAGCTTTTGTAATTCAGGAAAATTAAAGTGTTCTTTTATGTAAGTCCCCACTATTAGACAGAAACCAGACCAGTATGCACTTGAAGTAGTTGCAGTCATTTCAGAGATATGGAGGTATTGCTTCATTTTTGGATAGTGGCAGTGTCAAGCTAATTTGATCCTTGACTCCCCAAACACCCCCCCCCCCCCCCGCCCCCACCCATGCCACCCCCAGAGCTGGTACGTTTTTACAGTCCCTGAAAGAACTGAACCTCCTAACCAGCAACTTCCTTGAGCTTACTAAAGGAAACATGGAAAAGAAGTAAACACATAGCAGATTGAAGGCCAGTTGCAAGGTCCTTCAGCTGACAAAGCAGAAAGGAAAATGACTTTTTAGGAAAAAGTGTGAATAAGCCAATTAATGTGCTGAGAGTTCCTGTCAAGTTCACTGTGATTTGTCTGTGTTATGATTGTAGCTTTATGTTATGTTTTATGGTCAAGGTTATGGTTGTGGTAGCTGTTAAACCAGATTGAGGTCACTCCCAATGGAGCGTTCTGTGTCTGTCTCGAGTCCTCATCTTGCTACCTGTCTTCCAGGACACAAAAAGAGACACAGGCGACACAAAGACCAGGCGAAGAAGAGGCCTCCCACCGGCATGCAGGCTGACCTGGAGAGCCTGAGCACTGGACTCTTCGGCGATGCCTTCCCTCTGAGCGAAAACAAGCATGCGGCTAATGACAGCAGTGATTCAGGACCTCACAGGAGATCAAAGCGCTTCCTCTCCTATCCGCGCTTTGTAGAAGTCATGGTGGTGGCAGACAGCAAGATGGTGGAACACCACGGCAGCAACCTTCAGCACTATATTCTCACCCTCATGTCCATTGTAAGTTTTGGCCAGCTGACCACAAGCTCTTTTGATGGCCCTTTGATATTTAATTATTTGTCAACATTGTGGTGGGTGGGAGTAGTGTGTGGGGGGGTGGACGGTAGAGGCCAGGAATTTAAACCCCTCAGGACTGTGGGCAGCATGAGGTGGACCAGTATGACAGTCTTGATGAATGGGAAAGAATAACAGCAGGTATATTACATGTGTGGCATGCTCAAAGTTTTTGTGCCTTTGCGTGCAGGGGGGCAAACCTGACCTATATTTTAATCATGGCTGCATTCAGGACAGGATCAAGTACCGCAGCCAATATCTCAACAACAAGGAGTAGCCCTTCTACTCCATTCCTGCTCAATTAAACTGTTTTAAACTGTCTGTAGCAGAACATTAATGCTCATGTAAGGGGGGAAGATGCATCAGTTTTGCAATTAGGCAGTAATGTTTGTATGTCACACCATATGATAATCTAAATCTTTTCAACAGGTATCCTCCATATATAAGGATCCTAGCATTGGAAATCTGATTAATATCGTCATTGTGAAGTTAGTTATCATAAACAATGAGCTGGTAAGACTCGACTATTCACTAGTAATTCAGTATTAACACCTGTGTTGGTGTGGGAAATGATACATTCATATGTAGCTTGTGCCTGTGAAAAATGTGTTGGTGTTGTGTCTTTAGGACGGGCCCGTGGTGTCTTTCAATGCACAAACCACTTTAAAAAACTTCTGCATATGGCAGCAGGGTCAAAATCACCCTGACGACAACCACCCCTCGCATCACGACACAGCAATCCTCATTACTAGGTAGGCCACCTCTTTGTCCTCCACCAAGCGTGAGATATGAGACGCGCACATCTACGAGTTCATGTGTTGATGTTAGGGACTTGCTGTAGCTGTCTGCACCGTTAGTGTGCATCTGTATTTTTCACAATGATGTCATTTCCCTTTCAGGCAAGACATCTGTCGTGCACGTGACAAATGTGATACCTTAGGTATGTTGGTTTTGTCAGAGCTTTCCAGAAAAGTCTTTTTGGCATCATACAAAAATGATGTTTTTACTGATGGGAATGTTTATGATGATGATGATGATGATGATGATGATGATGATGATGATGATGGTGATGATGATGATGATGATGATGGTGGTGATGATGATGATGATGATGATGATGATGATGATGATGATGATGATGATGATGATGGTGGTGATGATGATGATGATGGTGATGATGATGATGATGATGATGATGATGATGATGATGATGGTGGTGATGATGATGATGATGATGGTGATGATGATGATGATGATGATGATGATGATGATGATGATGATGATGATGATGATGGTGGTGGTGGTGGTGGTGGTTTTTCAGGTCTTGCAGAGCTGGGCACTGTTTGTGACCCATACAGAAGCTGCAGCATTAGTGAGGATAATGGACTTAGCACCGCTTTCACCATCGCGCATGAACTAGGCCATGTGTGAGTATTCACAGCCCAGGCTCCTTCAAATCACCTTACACTACACTGAACTCTTGACACTCTCTCTCTCCTTACACATTTTGTTCTCAGTAATTTGATTCCCGTCACACCACCATTCCCTCTATTTTAACTCTCTCCCACACAATGGTGTTCATTGTTTATCTCTCTCTCTCTCTCTCTCTCTTACATTAGACATTGTTATCTGTCGTAAACAACACTTCTTCAAACAGCATAGTGTGTATAGACCCTACTAGACAAGAGCTCACAATGGGTACAGACTTCAGTAAAGCTTTAATGGAAAACGACGTAGTCTGCTGGATAAGAATATCTCCAAAATCTTTTCATCTTAGTCTGCTTCATTCTCCACTCTGTCCTAGTCCCCCCACACTCTAATGTGAGAGGCCACAGCCAGCCAGCCATATTAGGCTGTCAGAGTTAACTGGCTGAACTCGAAGCTGAGGTAAACTTCCCTAGTGGAATGCTACGAGCGCTCACACACACTCGCCTCATCATGCCTGCGAGTCCAAATACACGGGCAGATTTGTCAGAAGGGGAAGGAGAGTGAGAAAAAAAGAAGCAGAAAAGCCACCCACAACATCACACCCACAACGGCCGAGAGTGTTAATGCCTTGTACAGTAGTGGGTCAGCTGGCGTCTGTGCTTTTAAATGAATGCCCCTCTCTCTCTTTTTTTTGTCTTCCACACCACCATGCACAAGGTGGGGGGTTTTGAATTCCGTGCTTATCGGCGTCAGGAGGTGACATCACTGCGAGCGGGTGATTAGCTTGTTGAGTAGCTCACACTGTGGGACTGTGCTGTACTACACTGTACTCAGTGCTGCAGGCTCCCTCTGCAAACAGTCTGCTGCCCCGCAGCCATGGTCAGTCTCACTCAGCACCGTCATGTGCCTCACTCCTCTCAAGGACCAAAGGCTGATTCCCCCCCCCCCCGTTTCTCTAACTCAGTAACGTTAATCACAGAAATGTAGGTCCCTTAACCATTAACTGATCTAAGCACTGCTGTCAAACAGCTTTTTTGTGGCCGTGTCTGTGGGCTCACTGTGTAGTGTGTTTGTAACAGGTTCAACATGCCCCACGACGACAGTAACAAGTGCAAGGAGGACGGAGTGAAGAACCAGCAGCACGTGATGGCGCCCACGCTCAACTACTACACTAACCCCTGGATGTGGTCCAAGTGCAGCCGCAAATTCATCACCGAGTTCCTCGAGTATGGACCGCTTCTCCGCCTCTCTCACAGGACAAAAACATAGTAGCCTACGTACAATACAGCATCTGTAACAGTAATCAGTCCTAGTGTGTTGATCTGGTCAGGTAGCCTTCCAGGTTATTAGGTTACGTTACGGTCTGTTAGATTGCACAGAGTATTCCATGTAATGTGTGTTTTTGTCTGTGTTGTTTTCTTTTCTCAAAGCTGTTGTCTTATTGTTTCATACCAGCACAGGGTATGGAGAGTGCCTACTGGACGAGCCAATATCTCGGCCATACAGCCTGTCTCAGCAGCTGCCTGGGCGGATATACAATGTCAATAAACAATGTGAATTGATATTTGGGCCAGGAACACAGGTGTGCCCATATATGGTAAGAGAAAGCTGCCGCGTGGAGGCATCAACCTGACGTGTTTTCATGTTACTCCGTCCAAAACAGCCGAGCCCCCCAAATAGCACTTATGCCTTAAGTTGCATATTACTCATGGCTCTACCCACGGCAGAAAAACAAAAGGCTACAGGGCATTGGAGCGGGTGATGTCTGTTTTAGCAAGTCGAGCCGCACTTACATAAGGCTCTTAGCCGCTCGCGCCCCTTGTAGGGTTCCTCAGAGTTCCCCTCAGTTCCCTTTGGCAGCCTCGGATGCTTTTGGAGTTCAAGGCGCCTGGGCGCACCCCGTGAGTTATGGCTGGGTATACATAGCGGAGTTGTTTTGCTGGGATGGGAGGAGGCCCGAGGAGTGCGGAGGGGCTAGCTAACAGTGTGTTGTGTGGATGGAGTGCGGAGGGGCTAGCCAACAGTGTGTTGTGTGGATGGAGTGCGGAGGGGCTAGCCAACAGTGTGTTGTGTGGATGGGGTGCGGAGGGGTAGCTAACAGTGTGTTGTGTGGATGGAGTGCGGAGGGGCTAGCCAACAGTGTGTTGTGTGGATGGGGTGCGGAGGGGCTAGCTAACAGTGTGTTGTGTGGATGTTGTCCAGACACAGTGCCGCAGGCTTTGGTGCACCAGCCCGGAGGGAGCGCAGCGCGGCTGCCGCACCCACCACATGCCCTGGGCAGACGGGACCGACTGCTCCCCTGGCAAGGCAAGTGTGGAGACCAAGAAGTATTTTGCAAAACACTTACATGCACACAAACAAACATAGTCTTGTGATATTATTTTGTATTTTTTTGCTTGTACAAAAGCAGGGTGCAAACTTGATGTTATCTCACCACCCCCACAGCCTGACAAATGATCTTCTCAAGGTGCAAAAAGGTTTTTCATATTAGCAAAATAGCTTGCACTGTCCATTTTTTAAGTAGTAAATTAAGCAGTACATTTAAGCAGTAAATTACTGTATCTATTCAACATATACTTAGTTGTTTAAGCGCTTATGTGTTATGGTTTGTATAATGTTGTTTTATTTTAATTGGGCTGTTAATTAATTTGACATTATTGTTTATTATTGATATTCTCCTTAATGTAGTCTTAGCATGTCATTGTTTTTATATTATTGATTGAATGGACATTATTGTTTTATTATTGCCTTTCCCCTTTTTTGACATTGCTTTTTATTAGGCTATTGATTGAATTGACATTATTGTGTATTATAACTATTCTCCTTATTATATTTGACCTACATTCTAATCTGTTCCCTGTTTTTTAAAAAAAATATTATTATGTTGTTTTGTATTTATGTGTCGCTTTGGACAAAGGCGTCTGCTAAATCCATAACCATAACCATCTTACATAATATATTCAATGTGAAGACAGCGACATTAAAAGTGAAGTAAATAATCAGTAGCTTAGAGCATACCCATGTGCTGAAAGTGCTATCAAAGGCAGCCCCACCTACTCCTTATTTCTCCAATCAGTAGAAAGTTTTAGGACAAGATTTATTGCTGCAAGCGCTGGATTGCTTAGAGTGCTGATAAGGCTGTGGGAAGTGGCTTCACGCGGCTTCCCGTGTTTGGTGAAACAGATGTTTTAATTAACCACTTTTCCAACCTCCACTTCCTCTGTGTTTACCTGACATGAAAGATTGTTGAAGTGAAGTGGGCTTGTGGGGATCCCACTGAACACATGCGGGAGTGTCCGTGTGTGTTTACACATTGTATTTCTGCACAAAAGCCCACACCAGTCCTCACAGAACATCAGGAAGGCTGTTAAATGTGGACGCTGGGTCGTTAAAGAAAGCCAGCCCTCCTCCTTAACAAGAAGCACATCTCGTCCCACAAACCAGATCTTGTTTTATTTCCTTTGGAAAAGGCACATATTTGTTTATTTGTGGATGCTTGTGTTTTCTTTGCTTCCTCAAATCCCTCCACCAGCACCTACTCAACAAAACATCTCACAGCTTTAAGGTGCTGCACTTTGTTTGAGTGTCTAATTGTTTGTCTCAATTGTCCTTTTGTTCCCTGCAGCACTGCAAGCATGGCCTGTGCATCGCCAAAGAGCACGACGCCACGCCTGTGGACGGTGCCTGGGGTGCGTGGAGCCCGTTCGGAACGTGCTCTCGGTCCTGCGGCGGTGGGATCAAGATCGCCTTGCGGGAGTGCAACCGACCCGTGTAAGTGGTGCCTTTGTAGTCCGGCAACATCAACTGGACTGTGGTTGGGGCGAGGAGCTCTCAGTGTACCTTGACAAACACAAGATCAAACCCTTCCTCCACGCAGGCATACGAGCCATCACTAACCACCACCTCCACCCCCCTTAAAAAATCCCCCTTTGAACATCCTTGAGGGCAGCTGGAGCATAAGATAGTGGTGATACCACTGTGAGCCTTTAGACTGGGCAAGCCTCGGCCTTGTTGAAAGTCATAAGACAGACGAGGAGCGTTTGCTGCAGACCTCGCGGCACAGAGGGAGAAGAGACAGGGCAGCCTGAAAGCTCTCGGACTGGAGGAAGTGCTGGTGTTGATTGACGGCTGTTGGTTCTGGTTGTTTTCTCCCTGCAGGCCGAGGAATGGGGGGAAGTACTGCGTGGGGCGGCGGATGAAGTTCCGCTCCTGCAGCTCAGAGCCCTGCTCCAAGGTGAAGAAGGACTTCCGCGAGGAGCAGTGCGCCACGTTCGATGGCAGGCACTTCAACATCAACCTTCTACCTCCAAACGTTCGCTGGGTGCCAAAATACAGTGGAAGTAAGACAACTCTTGCATAGTTATACATGCCTCACACTGACAACACCAAGACCCAAAGTTCCAAGTTCTCCCATAGACATTCTTTCCCCAACAGATCAGCGATTCCTAATGAATATCCTGAATTTTCTGACATCCATTTTATTAAATGGTTAATGAACCATACTCTTCATCATTTAATGACTTATCATTAAAATGTTTACAGTGGTGGTAAATAAACAGGATGAGGATGAAATGAGATGAAGGGAGCCTAATTAAGCCCAGCTGGCTCGTAAAGAACCATATTGTCTATGTCTCTGTGATATGGGTTATTTACAGTTATAATCACTTCATGTATCTTCCACTCTTTGAACTTGAGCAAGCAGCTAAATATTTCCTTTAAGTGTGGGAAAACGCTGGGCTACAACTGCGTTAGTAATATATTGTATACACCGTTCTTTCATGATGTTTAGTTCTTTTTCTAAAGGGAGGCCGCACACGTGTATTTTCGCTCTTAAATCTGTGGATGTCCACCAGCAAGTGGGAATTGGTGATAAGGGAGATGAGACAGAGTGGGAACACGTGCTTCCCCCATGGGAAATATTATCAGCTAGAAAACACGTTACATCTGTTAGGAAACCACTGAATCATGGACCTATATGGTCACGTATGTTAGCATAGCCCATATTGCACAGTATTCAGGCAGGCTAGACTCCGGCAAGCTCATGGCAGTTAGTGTTGTAGACACCATGGGTTTGCTTGACGGAATATCTTGGTAGATAATCCCGACTATGTGTCCTGCTCAGACTTTTTGTTTTCCGTCTCTTTCGTCTAGTCCTCATGAAGGATCGGTGTAAGCTGTTCTGCCGGGTGGCTGGGAGCACGGCCTACTATCAGCTCAGGGACCGGGTCATTGACGGTACCCCATGCGGGCCGGACACCAACGACATCTGCGTACAGGGCCTCTGCAGAGTAAGTAGCCGTGTCCGAGCACTTCCTGTTGTCAGAGCTCTGAAGGAACCATTGCTTTGATTCTGCTTTTTTTTTCTCTCTCACCTTCCTCTCTTCACGTTCTCAAATATTTGTACATTCTAAAGTCGGAAGGTTCACCTTACACACCGCCGTTCGCAGGTCAATGTAGGGTCCCCTCTTACCTTGAGAGTACTTCACACTTCAAGGCGGCAGGAAGCGAAAAATGTCACACCACTGAAGGAAATGTCTAAAAAATGCTTTGGTAGCCTCTGGCCATATGCTGTCTGGTAGTCCACTTAAAATATCACTCTGTAAGTGTGTGTGTGGTGTTTCTCTCTCTAGTGTGTGTGTGTGTGTGTATGTGTGTGTGTGCACACGTGTGTCTCTGTACATGCCTGCACCTCAGTGTCGCCGGTCTGACTTCTATAAGCACATAAAGTTACGCTGTTTTTACTCCTTCACACAAACACGCCAATCCCAGCTGTAACAATGTTATTTCCACCGAGCCGCCCGCTAAGCACTTCAGTCTCTCAGTGGATGTGTGGAGAGGGAGAGAGAGAGGATCGTTCTCCACCACCGTACCGTACTGCATCACAGGGTCTTTCGCTCAGAAAACATACTTTCCATACTCACTTTTACATGCTTACTCACAGGTTTTCCATTGGAGATAAGTGAATAGTAAGCTGGAGAGAGAGAGAGAGAGGAGATAAAGAGAGAGAGAGGAGATAGAGAGAGAGAGAGAGAGAGAGAGAGGTTTGTGTTTTGATGTGGTGGTCCCTTACTGTTATGCTCTGTCTTTCCGCTCGACAGCAAGCCGGGTGTGACCACGTGCTCAACTCCAAGGCAAGGAGGGACAAGTGTGGTGTGTGTGGAGGGGACAACTCCTCGTGCAAGCCCATGCAGGGCACGTTCAACACCGTGCATTACGGTGAGCGTCCTGCCCTGGAGACATTTCACAATGAGAGTGAGAGATCGCAACGTGAGGGATGCAGTCCGCAGGTCTAACTAGTGTGCATTCTTTATTTGTGGTTTCATCTCAGGATACAACGTGGTCGTTCGAATACCCAGTGGTGCTACAAACATTGACGTCCGACAACACAGCTACTCAGGGAAACCAGAGGATGACAACTACCTCGGTAAGACCACATCAAACGCCCCCTTCACCTCAACACGTAAGACACTCACTCCGCGTTAGCGCCCTTGACCCTGCAGTCAGCCTAACTGCATCTGAGGTGCTTTGTGCCTTCGGTGGGGTGAGGTGGAGAATAACGGATTTAAGTCCTGATCTTTGGGAATCAGGGTCGAACCCTGCAGGACTAATGGGCCGTACTTCCTGCCTGAGGGGGCTCGGACAGGGGCCATTTTGTATTGCAGTCACGTTTTCCTAGAGCGCTGTTTACATTTCGAGGTGCTAATGGTGTGAGCAGCGGCCGTGGTGGCGTGAGGGAAGAGGGACGTGTGGGGTCAAAGGCCACAACGCAGAGAAAACAAATGGGCCTTTAATTTGGAGAACTTGCTCCTGAACGACGATAGGCCAGCTTTTGGACTTGCTGTGGCGCTGCCTCAACCACACGGAGAGAGAGAGAGAGAGGGAGAGAGAGAAAGAGTAGGTGAGAGAGAGAGAGAGAGAGAGAGAGAGAGAGAGTAGGTGAGAGAGAGAGAGAGAGAGAGAGAGAGTAGGTGAGAGAGAGAGAGAGAGTAGGTGAGAGTGGTGAATGGCCCCTAAGAGAGAGAGAAGGAGCGATAGAGAGGGAGGGAGGAAGAGAGAGCGTGGATGGGGGTTGGTGTAGTGGTGAATGGCCCCTGTTGAAGTGTGAAGTTCACCCTCCATGCATGTTAACATGCTCGGCGATCCAGAGCACAGCCTCAGAGTACCCCACCCCATCCTGGACGAGATCAGTGTGTCCTCTGTGTGAGCCACTTCCATAGAGCCAGGCAGCCTCAGCAGAGAGAGCTGTGTGTGTGTATGTGTGTGTTTGAGTGTGTGCGCACATGCATGTCCGGATGGGTAAGTGAGTTGATATGTGTGTGTGTGTGTGTGTGTGTGTGTGTGTGTGTGTGTGTGTGTGTGTGTATGTCTGAATGTGAGGGCATGCATGCATGGATGGGTGTATATGTGTATCTGTGTGTAAGAGAGAGAGAGAAAGAGAGAGAGAGAGAGAGAGAGAGTCTGGATGGGTGGGTGGTTGTGTGTGTCTGTCTATGTGGATGGGTGGGTGGATGTCAGTGTGTGTGTGTGTCTCAATGAGAGTGCATGCGTGAGGGATTGTGTAAGTGTGTGTGTGTGTGTGTGTGTGTGTGTGTGTGTAGGGGCTCCAGGGGAAATGGCTGGGTGAGGGGGGTCATGTGGGGAAAGGGCTGGGCTCTTAAGCCACATTACTGTGACGTGTGAAATGGCGGAGAAAGTAACTCAGGAAATGAGCTACATAATCGCATTAGTGTGAATTTGTGCAGTAGACTGGCTCTTGCACAGGAAGACTCAAGACTCTTCAAGGAATGCTGCATTTCTTTACCCCAATTAAGTTTATCTTCCCCACTTTACCGGCAGACCTTACTGTACATGAAAATGCATGAAAGTGTTTCATCGACCAGAACATTTCATACAAACCAAAAATTGTCCAAATTCCTGACAGGCCCATGGTCCAAAGAGACACGGCTTTGTGTCGTATGAGATGAGGAGATAAAGTGCAATGACACGCACCTGCTCGGAGCTGTGGCCCTTTTCTGGAAGAT
>NC_055960.1:35817288-35827288 GCF_018492685.1 Alosa sapidissima
TGTGTGTGTGTGTGTATGTGTGTGTGTGTGTGTGTGTGTGTGCGTTGGGAGGGGGGTTGAGGGGGGCAGGCCTTGTTTACAGCTGTTTCTCATCAGCTTGAGAGGAGCAGCGATACTCCCTCCCAGCCCACAGTCATCAGGACCCTTACGAAAGTGCGAGTGAACGAGTGAGTGAACGAGTGAGTGAGCGAGTGGATGAGTGTGCCGTGGTGGGAGGGTCTCTGATTATTTACTGTATGCCAGAGTAACTCGTTGAACCCGAGGAAGGAAGCCATTTCTTGTGAGGCCACAGAGTTTAATACAGACAGCAATTGGCTTGGAGCACTAGCTGCCTTACACAGACACAGGAAGTCAGCTCTGTAGGAGTCAGTTTAAGACACAGCAGCAGGTGTCAAATGCCTAATGATGGCAACTTACATTTTATAGGACAAAGTGTCAATCGTTTTTTTCATTAACTATTGTTCACTCGGCGTTTCTGTAAAATGTTGAATTACTGAACTACTTTTGTGTGCATGATTTGCAAGTATTTCAAGTTGCAAGTTTCTAATTCTTTGTTGTTTTATTTCAGTTGTCCAGGCATTAGAACTAATGTGGTTTGAACGTATTCCTGGGTGGTAACATGCTTATGTATGTATGGTGTTTGTGTGTGTGTGTGTGTGTGTGTGTGTGTGTATTTGTGTGTGTGTGTGTGTGTGTGTGTGTGTGTATTTGTGTGTGTGTGTGTGTGTGTGTGTGTGTGTGTGTGTGTGTATTTGTGTGTGTGTATTTGTGTGTGTGTTTGTGTGTGTGTGTGTGTGTGTGTGTGTGTGTGTGTATTTGTGTGTGTGTGTGTGTGTGTGTGTGTGTGTGTGTGTGTGTGCGTTTCGCGTGCTTCTGTTTGCAGTGCTCGGTGTCCTGCGGCCAGGGCAAAGCCACCCGCCAGGTGGTGTGTGTGAACTTCAGCGACCAGGTGGTGGACGTGAGCGAGTGCGACCCAGATGACCGTCCAGCCCGCGAGCAGGAGTGCGCCATGCCCCAGTGCCCCTCGCGGCCCACTGACCACGGCTCCTTCCCCGCCATTCCCAAGAGCGTGCCGCCGGCCGGGGGCAGCGACAGCAGGAGAGGCCGCAACCAGTGGAGAACTGGTCCTTGGGGAGCGGTGAGTGTCTCCTAGGCCAAGTCTAAGTAAACGGTTCTAATTGCTTCTTTTAAGCACAAACCATTTGTTTAAATTACCTCTTTTAAATCACAATTATTCCATTCAGACGGCCTTTGTTTAGGTTTCCTTAGCGTTGGAGTTTCAACATGCGAGAACAATTGACTGTGGTCTGAAGGGGTTTGTCAGTACATAATTGAAATGGTTAGATTACATTCCCCCACAAAAAAGGAAACAAAAAACACAATGAAAAGTACTTGGTCCTATTTTTGGAGGTCCGCTGTCTCACTCAGCCTTTTGTCTGTCTGATTAGTGAAGGATGTTCTTAAATTAGCCTTGTAGAACTCGGGGAACCGAGGTGCAGCCGTAGTGCCAGGCATCAGAGCGGTCTGAGGACATTAAGACCCAGGGTCGAGTCCGGCTTTAGGTCATCCCTTACTCCAACTCCCCATCACTTCCCCACCAGTTTCCTGCCCTAGCTATCATGTCACAATAAAGCCAAGAGTGGACCGAAAATAAAGAACAAATGGCCGTACGTCCGTCCAGTTTCCTTCTGTTGTCCCACTGATGGAGGTATTCTCTTTTTGTCTGTGACCGAGATAGATTCAACAAGGTCGTTGTGTTATAAACAATAGCTACAAGGACAAACAGTGACGTCACACAATACCAGAAACTTCAATTTTCACCATCTGTGAACTAAAGCAGACCTTGTTTTAATAGCTCAATACTTTCATAAATGATAAGATGTGTGTATTCATTCATTTTAAGCTACGATGATAAAAGAGGAATATATGTGTAGATGTGTCACTGTTATCGGTCATGTCACTGTTATCGGTCATCGGTCATGTCACTGTTATCGGTCAGGAAAGTACCCACATGTAGGAAGTCTAGGAAAGCTAGCAGAGACCATGTTTAACCCTAAAGGGAAATCCTGAGATCAAACCTTGTTATTTCTGATGGCTTTGAAGTTGTACAGAAAGTTACAGTAGGCATTTAGTATTGAAATTATGAGGTAAGAAATGACACACCTTTTATGTAATGTGACAAATGACACTATATCTAACCCTCATGTGTTTCTATTCAGACATTTCAATACTTTTTGAATATTTGAATATATTAAGAATTACCGCTTTTTGCACCTTAAAACATGGCATCGTACATACAAAACAGATCGCACGTGGATCAAAGAGTATTTTGCACCCTAAAACATGGCATCGTACGTACAAAACGGATCACACATGGATCAAAGCGCATTTTGAGTGCCACAGCCTGGAGCGCAGAATAGACCTCTGAAGTTCGCCTAGAAAGAAGCTACCATCTTTGAGATCCGGGATCTTGCAATTTTGCCTATGGAAAAATAACATGGGGGTTTTGAATTATCGCACCTGCTAAACTCTCGTGGGTACGAAGAAGTCTGAAATGCAGACGTTTTGCTCAACACACTTTTGTCCTCTGCCTTCGAGTAGCTCCTGGGATCTTCGCTATGTTAAGACGGCAAACTTAGATTTTTGTTACGCCAGAGCTAACTTGCAATGCAACTTGCCATAGGTAATTAACAGTAATTAACACCCGGATCTCCTTATATGGGCAAAGATGGCAGCTTTGGTTCTTTTTTGTAGGCGAACTTCAGAGGTCTATGGCTATCTACGCTTTTCTTACTGATGCATATGCATTTATGGGAGGGTGAGGGAAAAGTGGGAATATTGCCAGAGACTTTCTAATGACGAGACACAGTACTCAAAAAATTCTCTATGGAATTGCATGGGGTTAGTTTGTAACGCCAATATGGCAGTTGTCTACACATATCCCGCCCCTTCCGCTCCAAAATTGTCAACATTGAATCTTGAATTTCCCCTAGGGATCAATAAAGTATCCATCTATCTAACATGTGAATACATTGTGCCAATCATGTGGTGTGTTGTGAATACATCCTGCCAATCATGTGTTGTGATCTCACGGCTGGAGCCAGGTTGATGTTGTGAAGCCTTGTGCACACATTTCTGCCGAAAAAGATGCCCGATAAGTGCCCAAAAAGCGTTACAATATGGCCGCCGAGTGGAAGGGCTTGCCTAAAAGGACTTTGGTATCACGCAAACACAGGGGAGGAGAAGTACTAACGATTGATTAGGTATTCTGTCATATGTTTGAAAACAGTGCACGTCTGTTTTGCAGTGAAAAACTTCCACCTGTTAAAAGGAGGTGTAATCCAAATTGCAGCTCAATCAGTATTCAGAGCATCAGTTTTCTGTCAAAATAAATCTTAACTTTGGTTAGCCTTTCTAATATAGTATTTTCACTTTCACAACATCTAGGCCACTTCCCTAGTCTACCTGCAGTAAATAAGTATTAAAAAAGTATTTTGTTTTTTAAGTGGATTAGTAGAACTACTAGGCCTACTCTCTATGTCGCTGCTCGTTGACATCTTATTATCATGTATGATTGCTAAACTTTGATTCTTTTTAATGTTGCAATCGGTTAACTCCACTGCGCTTGTGGCTCAGCTGTGGTCACGTAATTAGCGCTGTAGAGGGGGCGAGGACAGGCGGTGATGAGCGCTGTTTACGTAATGAATTGACAGCTTATCGTGGGATCCTGTTGTCCATGCTGATGGCTTGTGACAACCCGTAACTTGTGAAATGATGTCACTTCCTCATAAAAAGTGTTACGGTTCGCGTTTTATCACAACACAATGAGTCAAATCCTGTGATGCCGTTGTCCATTGTAGTCGTCTTACCAGTCGCCAGTATTCACCTCGAGAAACGTAGCGTTGTCTAGCGTTTGTTTTTAGCAACACAGCAACATTGCTAGCCACTATTACCAACACCAATGGATAAACAACACATTCCACGATATTCCACAAACAACAAGACAACATAACACATACCCTTGAGGCATTGGAATGTGTACGAGTAATTTAAATGGACATTCCCATTTGCTAAGCAGCAAAAAGAAGAATAAAATAGCACAGCTACTTAACACAAACACAGGGCGCAACCATCTTTGTTTTCAAATCGTAAGAACTCTCCGCCGAATTTGGGGGAGAACGGCTTGGCTTGGCTTGAACGAGATCACTTCTCGTCAGACGACTTGAAATGGGCGTGTCGTTGCGTAATTTTGCATAACTTCCGACGAGTCTGATGGACAACGGGATCACAGGATTAGTAAATTCCACGCAACATGGCAAAGCACAGCGTTCGCTTTCTGCGCGTAGAACACGGTATTAACGCTTTCTTTGTACATCCGGTATCTTAAAGGTATAATATGCAGGTTTAGGTATTTTTGCCGAGTTTAGAGCTCCCTCTAGAGTCGGGGTGTATTTATATGTTACTCTGCAGTTGTAAATAGCAAACTTCTCGCGACTTATCCTCCCTGTTTACAATGCAAATGCTTTTGTTGTGGAGGTGAAGGATTAACAACAGGCAAAAACTATCTCCAAAGAGCTATATCTACTGACAAGGTAATGTTTCACGATGTTTAGCGGGGCACCGCTATTGGAAGTTGCATGGCTGGTCTTCTCGGTAGGGACTCGCTACATCTATGCTGTATAGCTATGCTAGGTGAACATTTTGGCTTCATAAAGGTGAAAATCTTGCATAGTGTGCCTTTAAGCCATTAGTGGCGTAGCCAAAGCAGACTGCGTCTTTGACTAGAATAAAGATAAAGGGCAATTCCATGGAAAATTACGTTTTTTGTAACATCCATAACGCCAATAAAATGGGATGGTATGGTATGATGTGAACGATTACATGAAATTTGAGCATTTGCTATTTTTAGCTGAAGAATGCACATGAGAAAAAAGGCACAAAAAATGAATGTTATCATTCACATCATACAAATGCCAAGGCATTTCCTGGCGTTATGGATGTGACAAAAAGTCCATTTTCCATGGAATTGCCCTAAAGCTTTATTGATTTATGGGTCTGATGGCCATTGGTTATGAGCATCTCACTCACCTGATGTGTTCTGCTCTTGAACCCAGTGCTCCAGCACGTGTGCCGGTGGCTTCCAGAGGCGGGTGGTGGTGTGCCAGGATGAGAACGGCTACACGGCCAACAACTGTGACGAGAGCTCCCAGCCAAACGAGCAGCGCTCCTGCGAATCTGGACCCTGCCCGCAGTGGGTCTATGGCAACTGGGGAGAGGTGAGCGGAAGGCTACTAATGATGGTTTATAGTCACCGTCAATCCATCTACACTGCGATTTGATGCATATTATATGGTCAATGAAAACACTTGACTGATATGTTAATATAATGTTCTTTGAGATCCCTTAATTTAATAATATTTAATAACATTATATCTCTGTTTTAGTCACTCCTGTAAATTCTAGAATTGAAGTCATCTGCATTGTTAAATGGTTACCATAGCACCATAGCAACAAGTCATTTGTTAGTGATGACAGTGATTGCTCCTGGTTTTATTCATCACACACTAAGCTTCCTTGAGATTGTTTCCAGAGTTTTGGTAGCATCAAAGGGATACTGTGGGTGGTTCATATCTTATGTCATGGTGTTGATTTAGGAATGTCATGGTGTTGATTTGGGAATGTCGTGGGGCGGAGGTCATTTGCGTGCCTGTGTAGGCATTAGGACTGCTAAGCACGCTTCCTTGCATAGCGATGGTGAACAGGACACTTCCTGTCCCGAAAAAGCCACAGGTGCTCACCCCTTGCATTGTGTTCCTCCTCTCGTCCACAGTGTACGAAGTCCTGTGGCGGTGGGATAAAAACACGGCTGGTCGCATGTCAGCGGCCCAACGGGGAGCGCTTTAACGATCTGAGCTGTGAAATTCTTGACAAACCGCCCGACCGAGAGCAGTGCAATACTCAGTCGTGCCCGTCTAACCCCCACTGGAGCGCAGACCCGTGGAGCTCGGTACGCTCATAAAATATTTGATTTTTTTTTTTACATGTTCATGGAGTTTGGGCTTTTTCCTCGTTACATGTATAGCTTGAAAGACAAGACCAAGACAAAAAGCCAAGCAAACACATAAGATGGGTTGCGATTTTAATCAAATACTGTTCCTGTAACCCCAAGTGCCATGACTGTCTATCACACAACAGACAATTGTGAATTGTATTTATTTTGCACTTAAGGAAACAGAATTTACCAGATATACAAAAATATCACAAATGTCACAAAATATCCTGGTAGGCTACATACTACCTGCGTGTGACCATAACCAACCTTTTTGTCTTAGTTCATGTACTAATGAAGGATCATCATAGGATCTGATTTAGTTTGTAAAGTCGTTGTTTTCAAAGATAATAATTTATTATGCAAAAGATGTACATAGCATTAGCTTTCTACTTTGTTAGATGTTCTGTGACAGAGTGTGTGCTGGGTCATGTCGCACTTCTTATGTTTATATGCAAATATCAGTGAATATTTTTGTATATGAGGATTTTGCTATTTGATTGTGTTTTACTTCTTGGTTGTTTTAGTGAAGATACAAAACACAAACTCCATATCCACGGTGCGATTCAGTAGCTTTGATTTGAAATTGTATTTTCATATTTGTGACATGACCGAACATAGAACAAGTTAATAGTAATGGCACCAATGAAACGAGGACCATGGAGTCACTTTCTTATTTTTGGTTTTATTCTTATGAGATGTATACATTTGTTTATGATATATGTCTATTTGAAATGTTTGCGCTCTGTGGCCCATGCTTTCTCGGCCATGGCTGACATGAGTGGACGACCCTTGTTGGGTCTACTGCAGTACTTTTAAGTTGACAGCATAGATTAGGCTGGTACAGCATGTCATGTCACATTGGACAAACACAGACGCCAACACGGCAGTTTGCCTGTAATTAAGCTCCGAGGCACATCGCTCAAATGGTGCTTTTTATGATTATATGAGTTAGCGGATAGTTTCTTCATATGTTTTGTGAATAACTTGTATGATTTGACCACCATTACTCCGTATACGTGAAAAATATGCTATCAACCATACCTCACTTGGAAACATACACAGTTCATTCAGCCATCATGTTTTGACTCATACAGTGGTGCTTTTATCAAACAAGGGAGATGTGAGACCTGAATATCCCATAGTTATGGTTTATTTGTCACATTTAACTGTTAAGTGTCAGATCTATGCTTTATTTCAATAGCAGCATCAACCACATGGTGTATCGATAGTCTTTACAATTTTTTTTTTTGTCCACTCAGAGTTGCTGATTTTTTTCTTAGACTTTTTGTGTCTTGTCTTTCAGTTTTTTTTTTCCAATTTACAAAATGTATATTGATTTTGCCTATGTCAAACCTGTGTCTGTTGAGCTGAACAAAATGCCCTTTGCCACACTCACAATGCATGAACCACAGGCGAGACTGATTAGTTTTATTTTGCTGGAGATCATTCTGAAGGCCAGTCATTTGTGTCTACCTCATTCTCAGCCAATAGAACTCCCTCCACCTCCTCCCACAGCCGTTCAGGGTGGCCATTTTGCTGATGGAGAACCATGAATGGTGTAACGTGTACAACATCCAGTTGGCTTTAAAGTCGAACTTTAGCTTGATGACCATAATAATGTACATCTGAGGCCGCAAAAGCAGCACAGTCCAACTGAGAGCTTTTTAAATAAAGCTTCTCTTTGTATACATTTGATAAAACAGTTTGTGTATGATCTATTTCTTAACGTTAGTAGACTCATAACTGTAAGGTATGTGATTGGATCAACTATTATTTAAAGTGCCATATTTCGAATATTTTAACCACCCGCATTTCATTTGATCGTTCGTACCTTAGAGACAGCATAGCCAATGTGCAGTGACAGAGAAAGCATGCACTGCGCCCCGCATGCATTTGGATGTTGACTGGCTGTTCAAATGTAGTGCGCCTCATTCCAAATGGCAGTATTAAAGTCCAAATGTTTTAGAGATATGGATGATTTTGTATATTTATGTAATTAATTCATATTTATTTGTACTTCATCATACTGGATGTACTGTCTGTATTTAAATTTCATACGAATGTGCGTCATTTTGCAATGTGCTTTTGTAAGAGCAAACGTACAATGAGGAATGACTAGTAACTTGCACAACGCTTTTGAGTATATACAAAACAATATTTGGCTATAGCTAATTTACAAAACATGTATCCTTGTATTTTGTATCTAGAATCCAAAGCTGTAAATTTACCTAAAACTGCCTAATGTACATCCAAAGAAATGAGATATAGGCCTATCTCTTTTGCTATTGTATGTGAACGCTAAGGAAATATCCTGCTGCTTTTAAAGGTGAGGGTGGCATCTAAATGTATGGTCCTAACATAGTTGTAGTGAGCTGCAGATCTGAAGCAAAGGTGTTTAATATCTTTTTCTCTATAACATTTTACTCAAATCACTGAGTTTAGTTGCAATCAAACAAGTGGCACCAGTAATGGAGTTGGCTAGCCTGTGAATTTTTGTTAGGTATTTAGACATAGAAGCGTTGAACATGATTGTGCACTGGTGTAGCCAAGGGGGTCTAACCTGGTTTAAACAGAGACTGTGTGGATTTATCTCTGTGTTTTCTGTTCAAATCATTCGGTCCCAAAAGAGCTTTTTCAGTGACAGAACTACTAATAGAATCACTGAGCTTTGACTTTGTTTTCTTTGGAGGTCAGAACCTTCTGGCCTGTGACTCATGGTGTCATTTTTTTGAGAGCGGGAGTTTACCCAGTTTTCTTTTGCAAGGGAAGTCAGCATTATGTGCTACAATGAATCTTTGATGGAGCCATTTTTTGTGTTCATTCATTCACTAATGCCTGCACTCCCTTTGGTGGCTCTGGAAATGCCAGGTTCTTAGAGGCACCGCCCTTACTTTTTTTTTGCAGCGCAGTGTGGTAGGGCTTTTGATGGCGGCGTGACTGTGACAGTCATTCCAATGAACACCCGTTGGCGTGACAATGGATGAGAGCATCGGGGGGGTCAAGGGTCACCTTTGATTTGCAAGGAGGCCTTTCCCTGCACATTTAATCAGCATGCTCGGACTTGCTCGGAAAAGCGATTTAATCCCAGGAAAACCCACTAAAACCCTTGAGTTTTACGTTGCTCTTGCTCTCTCCTTGTTTTGTTTTTTGGGTTCGGGGACCTAGTGTTTGCTTTGGATTTGAGGGTAGCACCAACAGTCAACACCGAGGGCCCCATTTGATTTGATGCTCAAGAAAACAAGAGAACCAAAGAAAAAAAGTTTAAAAAAACTCAGAGCGTACGACTTCACTGATGTGCACGACTTTGTCCATGAGAGGTGATGTCTAGATAGCAATGAATAAACTTTCCAGTGATTCTACAAATCTCATCTGTCTATATTGAATATGTTCATACATTTATGTCTGTCTGTCCTTGGTTACTTTTTTATTGGTGTGGACTGTTGATTTACTAACTATGAGATATTGCCAGAATTTAGTTTTAAGAAGGCTATGTTCAAGGGTGAATAAATCCTCCTTTTTATTTCTAATATAAGGGACCAAAAAACCTTTCTGGCATGATAGTGCACTCGACTTCTCAATTTTAAGACTGTGGTTTATGGTTTTAAATAATTGTAAGGCAATTTACTTTGACCTCATTGAGATAATTCCCACCATCATGCTGGTTCTGTGTAGAGTGAAATATGTGCCGTCTCATTCAGGCCCTTGTATAAAAACCTTGAGAAATGGTCTGACATTTGAATCTCAGCAGGTGTTGGCTCCCTTTTCTCCGCCATAAATTGTATTTTGATGCCTTCGGCTCACCTCTGAGCGCCATTCCACCGACCCCCCAACTTCATCACCGATTACATACTTTACCCTGTTAACGTCAGTGTTTCTCTCCACTCAGTTACTGTCCACAGAAATGCTAGCAAGGCAGAGAGACTTCATATTTGTTTAATTGGTTAGTAG